>NW_025920197.1:317801-378965 GCF_902686445.1 Sciurus carolinensis | reverse complement strand
GATTTTCTGATTTGTTGGAGTATAGATTTTCAAAATAGCTTCTAAATATGTTTTTTATTTCACTCGTGTCTGTCGTGATATTTTTTTGTTCATTCCGAATTTTAGTAATTTGAATTTTCTCTCTTCTTCTCTTTGCTAGTGTGGCTAAGGTTTTATCAATTTTGTTTATTTTTTCAAAGAACCAAGTATTTACTTTGGTAATTTTTTCTATTGTTTCTTTTTTTCAATTTTATTGATTTCAGCTCTGATATTAACTACTTCCTGTCCTCTACTACATTTGGTGTTGATCTGTTCTTCTTTTTCTAGGGTTTTAAGCTGTAGTGTTAAGTTTTTTATTTGTTGATTTTTACTTCTTTTTTTGAATACGCGCCATGAAATAAATCTTCTTGTAAGTACTGCTTTCATTGTGTCCCAGATATTTTGATATGATGTGTCTTTGTTCTCGTTTACTTCTAAGAATTTTTTTTTATTTCCCTCTTGATGTATTCTGTTATCCATTCATCATATAATAGCATATTATTTAATCTCCAGGTGTTGGTGTAGTCCCTGTTTTTTATTCTGTCATCCATTTCCAATTTCAATCCATTATGATCTGATAGAATACAAGGTAGTATCTCTTCTTGTGTTTGCTAACATTAGCTTTATGGCATAAAATATGGTCTAATTTAGAGAAGGATCCATGTACTACTGAGAAGAAGGTATATTCGCTCTTTTTTGACTGGTATATTCTATATATGTTGGTTAAGTCTAAATTATTGATTGTGTTATTGAGATCTATGGTTTCTTTATTCAGCTTTTGTTTGGGAGATCTCCCAGTGGTGAGACAGATGTGTTAAAACTGCCTAGTATTATTGTGTTGTGGTCTATTTGATTTCTGGAATTTAGAAGAATTTGTTTCACGTACATGGATGAGCCAATGTGTGGGCATGGATATTTATGATTGTTATGTCTTGCTGATTTATGCTTCCCTTAAGCAGTATGAAATGTCCTTCTTTATCCCTTCTGACTTACTTTGGCTTCAAATCCACATTATCTGAAATGAGGATGGGTACTCTGGCTTTTTTGCTCTGTCCATATGCATGATATGTTTTTTTCCATCCTTCCACTTTTATTCTGTGTGTATCTCTCTCTATGAGATGATTTTCTTGCAGGCAACATATTGTTGGATCTTTCTTTTTACTCCAATCTGCCAGTCTATGTCTTTTGATTGATGAGTTCAGACCATTAACATTCAGGGTTATTATTGAGATATGTTTTGTATTTCCAGTCATTTGGCTTATTTTTGTTTTTTGACACGACTTGGTTTCTTCTTTATTTGGCTATTCCTTTAGGATAGTTCCACCCTTTGCTGATTTGCATCTTTGTATTTCATCTCTTCCTCATGCAATATTTTGCTGAGAATGTTCTGTAATGTTGGCTTTCTTTTTGTAAATTCTTTTAGCTTTTGTTTATCATGGAAGGATTTTATTTCATCGTCATATCTGAAGGTAAGTTTTGCTGGGTATAAGATTCTTGGTTGGTATCCATTTTCTTTCAGGGCTTGATATATGTTGTTCCAGGCCCTTCTAGCTTTTAGGGTCGGGATTGAAAAATCTGCTGATATCCTTATTGGTTTCCCCCTGAATGTAATTTGATTCTTTTCTCTCCCAGCCTTTATTTCACTCATGTCTTTACTTTGTATGCTAGGTATTTTCATAATAATGTGCCTTGGTGTGGATCTGTTGTAATTTTGTGTATTTGGAGCCCTATAAGTCTCTTATATTTGATTTTCCATTTCATTCTTCAGATTTGGGAAATTTTCTGATATTATTTTATTAAATTCATTGTTCCTTCCTTTGGTTTGTTTCTCTGTGCCTTCCTCAATCCCAATAATTCTCAAATTTGGCCTTTTCATGATATCCAATAATTCTTGTAGATTCTGTTCATGATTTCTTACCATCTTCTGTGTTTGGTCAACTTTGTTTTCAAGATTAATCATTTTTTCTTCAATGTCTGAAGTTTTGTCTTCCAGGTGTTCTATCCTATTGTTTATGCTTTCCATGGAGTTTTTAATTTGGTTTATTATTTCCTTCATTTCAAGAATTTCTGTTTGTTTTTTTTCAATATCTCTAACTCTTTATTAAAATGATCTTTTGCTTCCCATATGTTGCTCTTTTAACTGTTGATTGATGTGATCATTTAATGCCTGCATTTACTCTTTCATCTCATCCTTCAATGCCTGCATTTGATCTTTCATCTCCTCGTTTGCTTTTCTTATTGTTTTAATTATGTACATTCTGAACTCTCCTTTTGACATTTCTTCTGCCATGGTGTCAATTTGTTTTATTGATATAGCATCTAGCTTTGTTTGGGACATTTTCTTCCCTTGTTTTCTCATATTGTTAAGATATCAGTGGGACTCTGAGATATTGCAGATTTCCTCTATTGATGTATAATTTCCCTGTGGATTTCCAGCATATCACGTCCTAACCTTCAGTAGCCTGAAGTCTTGGAGGAACTTGTTAATGCAGTGCTTCAGAAGGAAGCTGTCCATGGCCCACTGCTGTCTTCAGGGTTGGGAGATGGTTGTTCTTCAGAAAGCCTTTCACTAGGCGGGCCTACTCCAAGAAGCCTGCTGTGGACCGGGCCTGCCACTGGATGGAGCTGGGCTTCCCGGTAAATCCTCAGGCCCCCCTGCCCTGGTCCAAGAAGCTGCCTGTGGACCAGACCGGGCAGCCACTGGGGACTTGGTGTGTGCAGAAAGCCTCTCACTAGGCAGACATGCTCTGAGAATCTGACTATGGAACGGGCCTGCCACCAGATGGAGCTGGGCTGATGGGAAATGCCTCTTGCCACCCTGCCCTGATCCTAGAAGCTCTCTGAGGACTGGGACCCACTGCTGGATGATGGACTTGGGGCTGGGTGTAATCAGATAGCCTCTCACTAGGTGGGTCTGCTTGGAGAAGCTGGCTGTAGGGTGGGCCTGCCACTGGATGGAGCTGGGCTTCTTTGGAAAGCCTATGGCACTCCTGCCATGGTCTGAGAAGCTGTCCCCTGTCCCAGCCTGCTGCCCAGGCCGTGCTTCACCCAGTGGGAGTGACTCACCCAGCATCTCTGAGTTCTTCTGGGTCTCTCAAAACCTCCCCTTCTTGAATCCTGAGTTTTGGAGCACCAGGAGATGCAGTCACCCTCTAGTCCACTATCTTAAGCCCCCCCAACATCATTCTTAATTGAGAAAAATGGAAAGCATTTAAAAATGGGAACAAGACAGGAATGTCCTTTTCACCACTTCTATTCAACATTGTCCTTGAAATACTAGCCAGAGCAATTAGACAGACTAAAAAATTAAAGGGATATGAATAGAAAAAGAGGAATTTAAGCTGTCAGTATTTGCTGATGACATGATTCTATATTTAGAGGATCCAAAAAACTCCTCCAGAAAACTTCTAGACCTCATCAATAAATTCAGTAAAACAGCAGGTTATAAAATCAACATGCAAAAATCTAGAACAGTTTTATACACAAGCGATGAAACATCTGAAAGGGAAATGAGAAAAACAACTCCATTTGCAATAGTCTCAAAAAATTAAATTACTTGGTTATCAATCTGACCAAATAGGTAAAAGATCTCTACAATTAAAACTGCAAAACATTGAAGAAAGAAATTGAGGGAGACCTTAGAAGATGGGAAGATCTCCCATGTTCTTGGATAGGAAGAATTAATATTGTCAAAATGGCCATACCTTCCAAAGGTGCTATATGAATTTAATGCAATTCCTATGACATTTCTCATGGAAACAGAAAAAGCCATTGTAAAATTTATCTGGAAGAACAAAAGACCTAGAATAGCCAAAGCAATCCTGGGCAGAAATAGTGATGCAGGAGGTATCACTATACCAGATCTTAAATCTCTTATAGGGCAATAGTAACAAAAATGGCATGGTATTGGCACAAAAATAGACAGGTAGACCAATGGTACAGGATAGAAGACATGAAGCCATACCCACATAAGTACAGTACCCTCATACTAGACAAGGATGCCAAAAACTTACAATGGAGAAAAGATGGCCTCCTTAACAAATGGTGCTGGAAAAACTGGAAAATTCTTTGCAGTAGAATAGAAATAAACCCCTCTCTCTCACCCTGTATAAAACTAAACTCAAAATGGATCAAGAATCTCGTAATTAGACCTGAGACCCTTCACCAAATAGAAGAAAATGTATGCCCGAATCTCCATCATGTTGGCTTACGACCAGAATTCCTTAACAAGACCCCCATAGCACAAGCAATAAAAGCAAGAATCAATAAATGGGATAGATTCAAACTAAAAAGTTATTTTTCTCAGCACAGGTAACAATCAACAATGTGAAAAGAGAGCATAGAGAGTGGGAGAAAATCTTTTCCACACACACTTCAGACAGAGCACTAATCTCCAAAGTTTATAAAGAACTTAAAAAACTTTACACCCAAAATACAAAGAACCCCAATCAATAAATGGTCTAAGGAAATGGCAGACACTTCACAGAAGAAGGTATACAGGTGATCAAAAAGTATATAAAAAAGTGCTTAGAATCCCTGGTAATTAGATAAATGCAAATTAAAACCATCCTAAGATTTCATCTAACTTCAATTAGAATGACTATTATCAAGAACAAAAGCATAATAAGTGTTGGCATGGATGTGGGGAAAAAGGTACACTCATACTTTGCTGGTGGAGTTGCAAATTGGTACAGCCACTCTGGAAAGAAATATGGAGATTCCTCAGAAAGCTTGGAATGGAACCACCATTTGACCCAGTTTTCTCACTCCTTGGTTTATACCCAAAGGACTTAAAATCAGCATACTACAGTGATGCAGTCACATCAATGTTGATAGCAGCTCAATTCACAATGACTATATTGTGGAACCAACCTAGATGCCCTTCAATTGGTGAATAGATATAGAAACTGTGGTATATATACACAATGGAATATTGCTCAGCCATAAAGAACAATAAAATTATGGCATTTGCTGGTAAATGGATGAAGTTGGAAAATATACTGCTTAGTGAAATAAGCCAAACCCCAAAAACCAAAGGCTGAATGTTTTCTCGGAAAAGTGCATGACATTATATAATGATGTGGGGTGGCTGGGGGAAGAGAAGAATGAAGGAACTTTGGAGGGTGTAGAGGAAAAGGGAGTGGGAAATGGTGGGGATGAAAAAAAGTAGAATGAAACAGTATTACTGTATGATTATATGTATGGTGTGAATATACTTTGTGTACAACCATAGAAATGAAAAGGTTTACCCCATTTGTGTACAATGAATCAAAATGTGTCTGTAAAAATTAAAAAAAAATTTAAAAAATGAAGAAATGATGATGTGAAATTGCCAAAACTTAGTTCAATACCATGATCATAACCATAAAAGTGGAATTCTCTTTCTCTATTTATTTAGGGATTGTCTGCA
The DNA here is from genome assembly GCF_902686445.1 of Sciurus carolinensis. Lineage (NCBI taxonomy): Eukaryota > Metazoa > Chordata > Mammalia > Rodentia > Sciuridae > Sciurus > Sciurus carolinensis. The sequence goes on along the minus strand of NW_025920197.1, from coordinate 373,537 downwards.
TTGCTTATTTCAAGATCAGAGCAGGTCACTTCTTTTTGTGTGTGTTGTTGAAGACAGTTTCTTCCTATTCTTCTAACTAAAATTTGGAAAGAAAACCTTGAAGAGAAGATCAAAAAAACAACTCAGAAGTCAATATTTATTCAATAGCTTAGTTTACTGAAGCAAAGAGAAGAACTGACAATTCAGTTTTGAAAAATGTAAAAGGACTAGGTAACCACTCTTTTCAGGGGATAGTTAATAATCTAATGCAGGTTCACTGAGTGCCCTGTGCCCACTTTTGAATGAACACATGAAGTTGATGTCCTTCTCTTCTATTAATAAACGTCAAAATTGAGCAAACCATCTCAAAGGCTTAGAACCATCTTGCTTGTGCACACAGAACTAATTGGCTTCTCATTACCTTCCCACAAAGGTGAGAATTTGATTATTGACCATTGGCTTGGAAAGACTCAAATATCAATACTCATATGCACAATCACCCCTGTTGAGGGCTTCCGAGATAGGGCATTGCTGAATGCTTGTGTATTCCTTGAAATTTACTGGGAACAACAAATGGGGAGGACCACCACAAGGAAGATCTGCAACTCTGAATGGTGCTGAGTTTGGTGAGCCCTGAGGCACCAATGAATTTGAAAAAAGGAAGAGTCCCTGTTTTTTAAGCTGGTGAAAATCAAAGTCATGGAAAATTCTCCTCTCTTATCTCCTGCTCCCAAAAGTATTCATCTTATGACATTATGGCATTATTTGATAACATTCCCTATCCACTAAAGTTTCTTCAGGAAGAAGAAAGAGCCCTGTATGACCTTTGGCAGACCTGATGGGACCATGAAATGAGCAGAAGTTCAGTCCATTTCCAATTCACTGTAAAATGCCTTTAACAAGGTCAGCTAGTGATAATTTCTCTTCATTGACCACTCTTGGAAAATGCCTAAAAATTGATTTGTTGGGATTCTTGCTTAATTCTACAAAACAGGAGAAAAAAGAAATCACAGAAAAGGGGTAATGAATCCTGGGTTCCAGAGGGGTTTGATTCCACTGGAAACAGATTCACTGTCTTAATAAAGAAATCCCATGAACAAGTATATCAATAAAGCCTGAGTGTTAATCCCTTGCCTCTAATACATCTTTCTACCAATATTCTCAACATGGTTTTGTATCCAGTTGTCCCAGTCCTGACTTTCACACTCTGAAGTACAGCATCACCAGATTCAAACACTGAGGCATCAAGCTCTGAGGGCTGTACTATTCCCTTTCTAAGAAGAGCACCCAAGACAAAGGTGTAGTGTGACACACTGGCAATAGAAAAATCACAAGAACATAATTCTTTTAAAATTATGATTTTTCTGACAGCTAGACCAATGTAGAAAAAATAAAAATTATAAAGTGATATATTATGACCACAGCTTCCCTACTGAAATCCAAATTAGGTAAATACAGTGATTAAAGGCACAATGTGAAGCCCAGAACAATCAACATCAGTGTGAGATTGAGACACCCTGGAAATAGCCCACAGACTTTGCCCTCTGGTCTTGTGTTAGCAAGAGCAGCAAGGCAGTGCAGGGTACATATGTACCTCCTAATGTCCTCATATCTGCAGATGTGTATTCAGGGTATGGTGATCCTGACAAACAGACCATGAAACTTAGGGGCCACCTGGTTGGTCCCAGGTGCAAGACTGCAACTCAGATCTAAAGGCTCAAATCACAGATGGCATGGCACCCTGTGTATGATGGAGGGATGTTTCATTGCAGTTGCATTATTGGTGACATGTTCCTCCAAGAGAAGTGGGACAAAGGCAATGCTTTTTATGTACCTTGATCAACTGCCTTCTTAAATCTTTCAGTTACTGGGCATGGTTTGTTTCTAATGGAGCCTGTTGAGAACTTGCATCCTGGTTCCAGTTAGTGCTCTGTCTTACCTCTCTGCTCACTGCCAGTGGAAATCACGAAGAGCAGCCCTAGTTATGAGAATTCTCTAATAGTATGGATTCTATAATAGAACTACAATCCACAGGACAACTATTATATAAGTTTTGTATAGTATAGTATTGGTATTAATAACTAAGGACAGATATTTCATTATCTTGATGTATTTTATTATATTATTTTTGCATAATAGACTACATAACAGCTATTATATTTGTTATGGATGTTATTGCACACCTCTTCTATCGATATCCAAGGTCTATATATAGAAGCTATTATGTTAATATTAAATTCTATACTATGGATAATTTAATAGTATTAAAACCTCAGGGCCATTATTATATTAGTTGTACTTCCTATAGTATGAATATTACATCAATTTTAAAAGGCAGCTATCATATCAGCTTGATATGTCAGAGTATGTATATCATATTAGTATTAAAATCACAAATAAACCTTTAGGTAATTTTTAGAAACTCAAGTATGCCTATGATTTTAGGATTAAAATCAACATGGTTTTGCATACATTAATTTTAAGGATAACTCATAAAAATTATTTAATGCAAAAAATGCAGATATTTTATTAGCATAAGGTTGTATAATATCAATATGCTAATGTTAAATTCTACAGAACACCTGTTAACTAGTTTTAGATGTTATATCAAGGATATTAAAAGGATATTAAAATCCACAAGTAAGTTATTATATTGACTTCAGGGTTTATGGAAAAGATGGCATATAGTAATATTAAAGGCTACAGAACACATATATTATTGGTGTTCTAGGTGATAATATGGATGTCATATTAGTATTTCAAGATAGACGGGAGCTAGTATGTTCATTTTAGATGCTAGGCTATGAATAATACATTAGATTTAGAGGTCACAGCACAACTGCTATATTTGTATTTGATACTCTAGTTTTGACATTGTATCAGTATTTGAGTACTCTGAATGGCTGTGATATCCATTTCTGATATTGTAATATAAGACAAATTATATTAATATTAAAGGACAGAACAGCTCTTGTGTAGTTTCCATGCTATTGTGTGCATATACTGTTAGAAAAAGGACAATAAACATCCATAATAGGAATATTGTATTAATATTGAATTCTACAGGGGAGCTATTTTATGTGTTTTAGATGGTCACTATGGATATTATAATCATCTTTAAGGTAATGTACTATATTAGTTTAATAGTAAGAATATTTCTTTAGCATTAAAGACCACATGAGAGCTATTAGTTTTAGAGGGTACAACAAATTTATCATATTCATATTAAGGGTACCAAGCCAGGCAGCTATTCTGTTAGGTTTAGATTTTATAGAATGGAAAGCATGATAGTATGAACAGCCAGAGTCTAGTGATCACAGCAGTTTTAATGCTATAGTATGAATATAATATCAGTATAGAAAGAACAAGGGACAGTTTAAAAAATAACAGAAATTGTTTTTAAATTTAATTTAATGTATTTATTTTTTATGTATTTCTCAGGATTGAACTCAGTGCCTTACTTGTGCTAGGCAAGTGCTCTAATAGTAAGCCACAAACCCAGCACCAAAGGACAGTTTTTATAGGTGTTTAAGAGGCCACATATCCCATATTACATAACTATTAATTTTGGGTGTAAAATGATTGATAGTATGTTGGCACTAAAAGACAAAGAACAACTACAATATTAGTTATAAATCCTAATGTATAAATATTATGTTAATACTAAAGGACACAGTGCATACTAAGGATATTATGTGAGTGTTAGCAGTCACATTAAAGGTATTAGTGTCTTCAGTCACAGTGAGTGTATTATGTGAGTGTCAGGTTCCACAGTGAGGATATTATGTTAGTGTCAGAGGTCAAGTGTAAACATTATATGAGTGTCAGAGGCCAGAGTAAGGGTATTTATGTGAGTTTCTTGTGTCAGAGGCATGATATTATGTGAATGTAAGTGGTCAAATGAGGTAGATATTAGATTTTTTGTGTGAATATTCACGTGTTGAAAAGCATGATACTCACAATGATCTCAGTCACATAAAATGTGAAGTGTGTGTATACTCATGACCTGGAAGGCATGTCCAAGTAAGCTTCTTGCAAATTAATAACTTTGTTCTTTGCTTGTATTTTTTATTTTTTCTTTAATTTACATCTTAACCTTTAAAAAAATAAATGGTATTTTTTAAAAAGTGGTCAAGTGAGGATTGTATATGAATGTGAGAGTTCACAGGGCAAATACTTTGTATTTTAGGCCACAGTGAAGATATTATGTGAGTGCTAGAAGTCAAGGGAGAATATTATGTAAAGGGATCAGAATGAGGATAAGTGTCATAGACTACATAAGGATATTCTGCATCAGTGGCTATAGTGAGTTAATTACTAGGGTGTCAGAGGCATCATGAAGGTATTATGTGAGTATTGGTGGGCAGATTAAATATATGTGAATGTGAGCTGACAGAGTGAAGATATTATGTGTCAGAGGCCAAAGTGAGGGTAATATCTGGATTTCAGTGGCTACAGTGAGGACAGATTGTCAAGGTGAGCAGTCAGAGTGAGAATATTATGGGAGAACCTGAGGCCATAGTCAGGTTATTATATGAATGTCAGAGGCCAGATAAGAAGTTTATTTAAGTGTCAGATGTTATAGTGAGGGTGTAATGTGAGTTTAATAGGCCACATTGAGGATATTTTATGTGTGTCAGAGACCAGAGGAAGAGTTTTATGTAAGAATCAGAGGTTACAGTATGGACATTATGTGCATGTAATTATTCATAGTGAGGGTATTATGTGAATGTCAGAGTGCAAAGTGAGGGTATTATGTGAGTTTGAGAGGTCACATGTTATTATGTGAGTTTCAGGAGTCACAGTGAAGATATTATGTGAGAGTCAGAGGCCACAATGAGTTTTATATGTGAGCTTCAGAGGCCACAATCAGGGTTTTATGTGAGTATCATGGTAACAGTGAGGGAATTTTTGAGTCAGACCAAGGGAAGATATTATGTGATTGTCAAGGCAATGGTGAGTGTATTATATGAATGTCAGAGGACACAGGATATTATGTGAGAGTCAAAGACCAGAGTGAGAATATTGTATGTCAGGATATTATGTGAGAGTCAAAGACCAGAGTGAAGATATTTATGAGTGTCAGAGGGTACAATGGGGGTATTATGTCAGGGCAAGATGTCACAGTATAGTTATTATGTGTCAGAGGTAGCATTGATGATGTTATGTGTCAGAGGCCAATTGAAGATATAATGTCTGTGACAGAGGTCAAATTGAGTGCATAATATGAGTGTTTGAGATCACAGTGAGGTTATTTTTGAGTGAGGATTTTATTTAAATGTTTAAGGCTACACTGATGACATTATATCAATGTCAGAGGCCTAAGGGAAGATATTTAATGAGTGACAGTGGTCACAGTGGTCACATTGAGAATATTGTGTGTCAGTGGTAAGAGTGATGATATTTTGTGAGTGTCAGAGGCTACTGTAATGGAATTTTGTGAGAAAATTATGGGAGTCTTATTGGCCACAGTGAGGGTATTATGTTAATATCAGGGACCACATTGAGGATATAATGTGAATTTCAGAGGCCACTGTAATGGTATTTTGTGAGATTCAGAGGCCAGAGTGAGGGTATTAAGTAAATGTCAGATTTAATTGTGTATTATTATGTAAGTGTCAGAGGCCACAGTGATGATATTATATGAGTGCCACAACCAAAGGAGGATATTATGTGAGTGGTGACTGTCCAAGAAAGGATATTGTATGAGTGTCAGAGGCTACAGTTGGGATATACTGTCAATCACAGGGACAACACTTTGGAAATTATGTGGGTATCAGCGGTCACAGTGAGGATATTTTGTCACATCAGTGGCCAGCATGAGGATATTATGAGTGTCCCAAGTCACAGTGACTGTCTTCAACCACAGTGAGTGTATTATGTGAGCATCAGAGATGACAAATATTTTATGTTAGTGCATAAGGCCACATTGAAGGTATTTGTTGAGTATTAGAGGTCACATGTGGGTATTATATGAGTGTCAAGATAATAGTGATGGCATTTTTTGAGTGTAAAATGCCAAGTAAGGATATTATTTGAACATCAGGGGTAAAAGTGAGTATATCAAGTGAGTGACAGAGGTCACAGTTAGAATATTATGTGAATATCAGAAGTCTGATTGAATTTATTATGTGAATATGAGGGGTAAAAGCGAGTATATCAAGTGAGTGACAGAGGTCACATTTAGAATATTATGTGAGTGTCAGAGACTAGATTGAATTTATTATATGAATATCAGAGACCAAATGTGGATATTATGAGTGTCAGAGGCTATATTTCAAGAATGATGTGAGTGTCTCAGGTCACAAAAAGGTATTATGTGCATGATAAGTTACATTGAATGTAATATGTGAGTATAGGAGGCCAATCTGTGGGTATTATGTGAGTATCACAGGTTAGAATAAGGACACTGTCAGTATCAGAGACCAAAATGATAACATTATGAGTGCAAGAATTCACAGAGAGGATATATCAGCTTTAGACATCACAATGAAGTTATTATGTCAATGTCAGAGGATATTTTATGTGTGTCAGAGGACCCAGTGATAAAGTTTATGTGACTTTCAGAGGACACGGTGTGCTATTATGTGAGTGACAGAGACCAGAGTGGTAGTACTCTATGTCTGAGATCAAAATGTGTGTATTATGTGATTTTCAAAGACCAGAATTGGGGATTTATGTGAGTGTCAAAAGGTACAGTGATGGTGTTAAGTCAGTGCAAGATGTCACAGTATAGTTATTATGTGTCAGAGATAGCACTGATGATATTATGTGTCAGAGGCCAATTAAGGATATAATATCTGTGTCAGAGGTCAAATTGAGTGCATAATATGAGTGTCTGATGAGTGAGGTTATTATTTGAGTGTAAGTGGTCAAAGTGAGAATATTACATTAGTGTCAGATGTCAAGTGAGGAGATTTTGTGAATGTCATAATCCAAATGGAGGGTATTACATAAGTAACAGGGGTTCCAGTGAGGTTATATCATGATTAGAAGAGGTCACAGTGAGAATGTTATGGAGTGTCAGAGGTCAAGTGAGGGTATTATGTGACTATCAGACTCACAGTGAGGATATCATGTGAGTCTCACATAACAATTGAGGAAATTAGGTGAGTATCAGAGGCACCAATGAAGATAATGAAAGTGTCCAAATCATTTCAGAAAATAATGTGAGTGTCAAAGATCACAGTGAGTACATAAAGTGAGTATGAGTGGCCACAGAGGTATTATGTCAGTTTCTAAAAAAGAACAATGAGAATATTATTTGAGTTTCAGAGGGCTCGAAGGGGAATTATGTGAGAGCCAGAGGACACATTGAGGGTATTCTGTGAGTGATTCAGGCCATGTAAGGGTATTGTGTGTGAGAGAGTTCACAATGAGGTTATTATGTGAGTAACAGAAGTCACACTGAGAATACTATTTCAGAGTTAGAGGCCAAAGGAGGATATTATGTGTCTATCAGAGACCAGTGAGTATATTTTATTAGTGTCATAGACCACAGTGAGTGTAATAAGTAAGCATTAGAGGTCACCATGAGGGTAATCTGTGAGTATGAGATGTTAGATGAACATATAATGTCAGTGATAGAGGCCAATGAAGCACATTTGTGTCAGAGGTCAGAGTGAGGGTATAATGTGTCAAATGTCACATTGGGCGTATGACATTAGTGTCAAAGGGCAAGTGAGGATATTTTGAATGTCACAAGTGACAATGAGCTTATTTGTGAGTGTGAGATGTCAGAGTAAGGATATTGTTGAGTGTCAGAAGTCTTTTGGCAGGTGTGAGGCCCTAGGTTCAACAGCCAGGATTGGAATGGGTGTGATTTGGGCTTTCACATATAATCAAATTATGGAAGAGGTTCTGTTGGTCAGGAGTCAGATATTGTGAAATGTCCACTATCCCAGGTGATAAGAATCCTTCACTTCTGGAGATTCTGTGGATTCCATTTTATATTAGGGTATGAAGAAATGTGGTAAAAGCCTGAAACCCAAGATCTGAAGGTTCTGCCTCCCTAGGTGAACTAAGTATCTCTTCCCCCTGAGGTCTTTTCACATGCTTGGAGACAGCACATCTTCCTGAGGTTGTCTCACATACTTGGAGACAGAGGGCACATCTTCCAGCCCTTTGTCAGAAAGAGGTTTTGGTACTCAATGCATCCATAATCTTCTATTACATTTCTAGCTGAGGAGGGAACAGGGGGCCACTGCCATATAAGGTTTGCTTTCTTCCATGTGAAAAACTTGGAAACTTCTCCCAGGTGCTAAATACACAACTCAGTTACCTGTTACTTTGGTTGGATCTGGATTGTCACCAAAGCTATTGTTTTGAAGAGTTGGTCTTGAATGCAGCAGGGTACAGAACTGGGGTCTTCAGGAGGTGACTGAATCACTAGGGGTCTGACCTCATAATGAATTAATCCCCTGGTGAATTTACAACTTCATGGAATATTGGAGGGGATGAAATCTTTAGAGGCGGGGCTGAACTGGAGGAAAGGGGACATTTAGGGTATGCCCTTTAAGGCTATATTGGGCACCTGGCCTCTGATTTTTGGTCACCATAAAGTGAGCAGTTTGACTCTGCTCTGTGCTCACTACCATGTTCTACCTGTCATGGGCCCAGTGAAATGGGGCCAAGCATGAAAATATTTCTGAAACCAAAAGTCAAAATAAATCTTGTCTCCTTTAAGTTGATTTACCTCAGTTATTTTGTCACAGCAGTGGAAATCTGACTAACACACCTGCTAAAATGGATTAAGGGAAAGGTAAAAGGTATGGAATATAAAACTAAATTAAAACTTCAGAGGTATATCTCACCTATCAGTCTTTTAGCTAGTAATGGAGGAAAGCTGGGGAAATGAAACCCCTGCCTTTAAATTAGTGCTATACCTTACCCTGAAGGTCTAACTTGCCTATAAGTGATGATGAATCATTTTTAATTTCTCTAAAAAAATTTAACTTGAGTTTTTATGTGCAGTCTAAATACAAATATTCATGGAGGGAAATAAAACTGAGTTTATATAAGAAATATTTTGTCATGCATTCCTTTATCATCTGGTCTTTTTAACATAGTTCTTGGCAATTTCTAGGTCTAGTAAACACATGGCAGAACAAGAAAGGAAAGGGTGGGTCACACATTGATGCAGAGAAGGCATGTGTGACACTACAGAGGTGTGGACTTCTACAGGGGGTTTACTGAGGTGACTGAAAGGAACAGAGGGTGGCCACCATGCCTGCTGCTCATTACTTGTGGTTAATTCTGGCAGCAGAGGCAGTGGGAGCACTGGGGTCCCGTCACTTGTGCTTCCTGGCCTGTATTTGTCATTGAACTGTGACCTTCAAAGTAAATAATACTGCCTATATGTCCAGAAAGTTTGATGCTGGACAACCTCTGTAATTATCCACTTGAAAGTATACAGAATTTAAAATACACTGATTTATCCACTATTTTTTGATAAGAGGAATGGTGTTATTTTACCTAACTTTTTGCTTTAGAATTTTTCATTTAAAAGTCTTTGTCCTAGCTTAACAATGAATTTGTTGACATAACTCTTATTTTTAGTATTATTTTAGCAAACAATTCAATTTACTGGAATTAAAAAAAAACACATTATTTGAATATCAGTTGATCCCAGTCAATTATTCATGAACATTGTGTTTATCAACCACTTCAGACCAGGAGGAATCTATAGTGAGAGTTTTTACTTCAGTGCCTGGTCTTATTACTGTGGATCAAAACCTAACCAGGAAAGATGAGTTTGTTGACCAAGGAATTCATCACCTTTAATTCAGAATTCAAATGTGAGTTTAAAAAAGGAACACAGAGTTCTGTCTCCTTGATGCCTACTGCATCCACTCTAATCACCACCCCAGATTTGACAGTCTACTTTTATAGGCTTTGTTTCTATTATCCTCTTTATATTATAAGTTTTGGCTAAGTAAGATTAAACTCTGTTCTTTGAAAACACACCACAAATTGTCAGCATTACTCTTTGCTATCTCTTAAATGACTATTTTTATCATATCTGAAATTCAAAAGTTCTATCAAAATGTCCAGTCTTGATTTGGAGTTGACTTTTGCCATGAAGCACTTCTGTGAAGCAACAGCATATTATCTGTAACCTTAATACTGTATGATGAGTGACTTTCTTCCATGCATTTCTTAAATACTAACTTATGAAAACAGGAACTATCTCAGAGATTAAGGTAAAACACTTAGTGCTATCTAGTGTCAGGGGATATTTACTGAAATTGAGTTTCTTTTAAAATATTAATTTAAGCTGGGTATGGTGGTGTGTACCTGTAATCCTAGCAAATAGGAAAACTGAGTCACGAGGATTACAAATTCAAGGTCAGTGGGGGCAAGTTAGTGAGACCCTGAATCAATAAAAACAAATAGGACTGGGGTTATAACTTGGTTGCAAAGTGCCTTGTGTTCATACCCTAGTAATGCAGAAAACAAAAATTAAAATGCATATAAATAATAAGCATTTATATGTATATATTCAGTGGTGCTAGGAATTGAAATCAGGGCCTGCACATGGTAGGTAAGCACTCTAACCCTAAGCTACATCCCAACCTACTTACTATGGTTTTGATAAATTTAGTTTATAATAAAGAATATTTTTATGGGTTTAAAACCATAGAAGAGTAATCACAATTATAGTCAGAGTCATCATTTTCTTTATTGCAGGCATTAAATTAGAAATGGTCATTGTTTTATAAAAAGCTTAATTTGTTGATGTTTTTGTTATTTATTTATTTTAAAATTTAGCCTATCAATATTAAATTTTGTATAATTTCCAAGTTACAATTAATAACCTCTCTGTAAAACATAAGGGGCTGACCAAACAAATTCAAATTTCTACTAGTATTCCTTAATTGCATCTTGCATATAGCTTATTAAAACATGGCTTCCAAGACAGGGGCCTTTTCAAACTTACTACCTGCTGTTTCTCCGCATGCCCAGTACATCCTACAATGTAATACACAGTTGTTTAATGAATCAATCAACTATACTTTTTCCTTCATTCCCTGAATGTTTACATATTGTGGAAATTCCAATCCACTACTTTTCAACTGAGTGGCCACCATCAGCAGGGGACTGTGCTAAGTTTTGTGCTGCTGATAACCTTCTCACAAACTATTTGACAGAAATGTCAACACAAATTAAATGTGAACACAGCTGTCAGAGTAGCAATAACAAGATAGTACAGGCAGGTGATACCAAAGAATAAGAAGGACTGGCCGTCACAAGTTTGAGGTGAGCTAGACAACTTAGTGAGACCCTGTTTCAAATATAAAAATAGTCTGTGGATGTACTCCAGGGGTAGGGTGCTCATCTAGCAATGGTGAAGCCCTGAGTCCTATCTCCAGGACTATCAAAAACAAAAGAGAAGAAGAACAAAAAGAACTTGGTAATTTAGCCTATGTGAATTTGACTAAGAATAAGTGGTATCGATGGCTTTAATTTTTTTTTCTCTTCTTCATGTCCTCCCAGCTCTTAGACTATTTGAAAAATAAATTTTTAAAATAATGAATTTTGTACACTTTAAATATAATTTGTCTAATTTAATACCACATTAACATACAATCAGGAACTTGTGACTTCTCCAGTGAACAAAGGGATTATCTGTACATTTTGTTTATTAAAATGACTTAGCCAACTGAAGAGGAAAAAGCAGATGTAGGCATTAGCAGTGACTAACATCCTTTATCAGGCAAATATTTTAAAGTGAATCCTCACAAACTGCAGAAATGAGACTGAAAATAACCATATAAATGTCTTTGATAATGTATTGTCAGATGAAGTAATAAGGAGGGACGTACATTATGTATATTTATCACATATGCAAATATACTATGGCTTAAAGTTATTAGAAATTATATTTGAGTTAATTTCCAATTGGATATAAACTGTACAAGCATGTTTTATTTATTTATTTGTTTAATTTATTTTCTGCAGTGCTGGGGATTGAACCCAGAGCCTTGTACTTGTGAAGCAAGCACTCTATCAACTGAGCTATCTCCCCAGACCAATGTTTATTTTTAATATTAAACATGGCAGGAATTTCTGAAGTATTCACTTAAGATTAAATTATTTTAGTAAAGTATATTGATAATTTATTTTCAATTGCATTACAATCCCTTAGATTCCAATATTTACTGAATTTAAGCAACTTTTGGATTAAACTTTTTTGCTCTTCAGTATGTTGCAGTGAATACTTTTTGTGCAGGAAGTGGTACACTACAGCAAAGTATGTATATTTGCACTTGTTATGTGTCTTGCAAGGGTGATATTCACTTAGAGTACAGGTTGCTATTTCTAAAGACATTTTGTAAAATAATAATATATAAACTTTGTCACCTTTTCTGAAATTGTTAGGGAGTTTCAGATAATGTAGTTACAAAATACTTGTAAACCACAGAAATCTGCTATCCACTTGGTATTTTGGTTGAGCAGTTTCAGAAGGAAAAAAAAAAAAAAACACCTACTAACAGTCAAGACCCAGTACAGCAGCTGTGATGCACACAGTTCAGGGCAGTCTTCCTGAGGGGAGAGGACAGCTTCTGTAGTCCTCTCAGTCACATCCACAAACACACATGGCACCTGTCACCAGGAACCATATGCAGCAATGCAACAACAGCACGCTGTGACTCAAAAGGTTAAGAAATATTCACAGAGCAAGAAATACTGCAGTATATCCCTGAACAATGAGTGCAATTTCCTCAGCCATTACAGCCATTGGCGATATTTGAAATGTAGCATTTTTGCAAAAGCAAGCCTATTTTCTACTCAGTCTCTTACCTGTGAATCACATATTGTATATAAAAATAAAATGCTTGACAGTTTGTGGTTTGAACTAATGGATCTCAGTCTTTAACATAGTATGAGACTTGTGCAGAAGGTTTGCTAATTTGGCCCTGAGAATTTGTACTAGTTAGTTCCTTTGAAATTTGATGTCGCTGGTCCCAGATCACATTTCTTAGAACTGTGATTTAAAGCCATAGCTATCTTTTTCACTTTTCTCTAGAGGATAAGCTACTCTTATCCCATTAGCTCCTGATCTGGAGTTTTGACTGCAGGGTTTCTCAATATGTAATCACTTGAATGAAAACAGTGAAACGTACCAAAAAGACATTTACAATTTAAAATTAAATTCCAATAGACAAAGGATTCAGCAAATTAGAAGATTCTCTGTTGCCTTTGTCAACTCTAAGATTTTTTGGGGGTGTGGCAATGGGGAGTGAGCCCAAGGACAATCTACCTCTGAGCTGTATGCTCAGCTTTTTTTTTTTTTTGAGATAGAGTCTCACTACAATTTTCCATGATGGCCTTGAACTTGTGATCCTTCTGTCTCTCTCTCAAGTAGCTGGAATTATAGGTATGTACTACTATACCTGGCTTAATATAACTTTTAATTTCCCCAATTTATAAATTATACAGATATATGGTTATTGCTTATTTTGGTAATAGGGTTAAAACCCAGATGCACTTTATTACTGAGCTATATTTCCAGTCATCTTTAATGTTTTAGCTAAGTTGTTGAGGCTGGTCTCAAAATTGTAATCCTCCTGTCTCAGTCTCCTGATTCACTGGGCTTAATGGCAGGTGACGCCTGTGGATTATCATTTTTTTTGAATCTGGTATCTTATACTTAGTCCTTTATTTTCAAACTCATTGTACTGTAGAAAATATTACTGCTATGGTCTGCAAATGTATGTTCCTCCTAAAACACACATGTTAAAACCTAATTACCACTGTGATGTTATAGGGTGTGTTCACTGGTTGGTTATTAGGAGAGAGCTGTCTTGCCCCTTTCCTCCATGTGAGAAGAGTAAGAAACTGCTGTCTGTGAACCAGAGCAAGCCCTACCAGATACTGAACCCCTTGATATTGGGCTTCCTAGTTTGCATAGCCATGAGAAATAAATTTATTTATAAGGCCCCCAGTTTTTGGTATCTTGTTGTATCAGCCTTCACAACCTAATACAATTATCATCTTTTCAACAAACTAAATATTTTTTAATTAATAAGGAAATGCTAATGTGCTGTTTTTGTTTTCAAAAGAGAAAAATTAAGTACCCTGAAGATAATTCTTTAAGAAGTAGAATTTGTTTCACTGTTCTATTATTGTTTTTGTTTTTTGGAGCTGGCAAGCAGGTAGAGGTGATGTACCCAACTGAAACAGTACAAAGAAATAAAACTGCAGAATAAACCAGTTCCACATTTAGTAAGATATTAACTTGGGGTTTTTGCCAGACACTGTGGAAAAAATGAGAAACATGAAACAAACTTGGCTTGGCTCTACAAACCATGATTGAAACCTATTACATAGCACAGGTGGTAGGAAATGACTAAATTTTTACAAAATAAAATAAGAAGCTGATGATATAGCTCAGTTCATAGAGTTATTGCCTCACAAGCACAAGGCCCTGGGTTCAATCCCCAGCACTGCAAAAAAAAAAAAAATAAAATTCCCCAAATCCAAAAAGGTGTCATGAAGGTACTAGGTGTTTTATGGCAATACTGGCAACACATGGAGACCTCTAATCCTTGAGGCTGAAGAAAACATGGCAGTGCTAATGTCATGCCTACAGGAGGCATGAACCCAAAGGATGATGACAGCAGTTTACATGTTGAACATGGTAAGTTCATTGAACATTGGCGGAATGCCTTATGCATTTAATTAACAAATTATTTCTTATATAACAAGGCTTCTGCTTACACAGTACTGTGAAAACAGTGCCAAACAAATATAGCACACTTGGAGGATTTTCTACTTAGTAATAAAATTGTAGTCACCCAGAATGAAGAATCAGAGCAAGTATTTCCTCTATCGATAGGACCAGACTTGTTCTAACAATGGATGAAGAACTCTAGGAATACATTATCCATGGGCCATCTACATTAAAGTCTAATTAGTTCTCTAATTCTAGAAGATGAAATAATTTAAATTACCATTCAACAATAGGTATTAATATTGTAGCAAACAATGGGTATAAAATATTAATATTGTAGCAAATCCTGTACCATGCTGTAGGGAAAAAGAGTGGACACATTAGGAATGCACCCACTCTTTATGGGTTATAAGCAAACACAATATGCATACACAAGGACTTAATAATATGCTTAAAGTGATAAATGGAGACACATTCAGAAATGGTCTGAGGGCAGAGGTGGGCGACCCCTTGAGGTATGTGTACCCCAGGAAGATAAAGACCTGCTAGCTTGATTATTTGCAGTCCAACTATTTTCATAACACTGGTACTTTTTATTAACAAAGTACATATTAGTAGCCTTATTAAAAATAATGACTGGAAATGTAGCTCATGTTGGTAGAGTGCATGCCTCCCATATAAAAGTCCCTGGGTTAAATCTCCAGCACAACAAGAAGAAAAAAGAGAGAAAAACTGTGTTTAATGGTAATTAATTAGAAATCTAGTTGTGAAAAAGTGCTATATCAAAAGGGAAAAATAAAATATATGAAGAAAAGAAGGCAAGTCAAAATAGATGTTCAATGACTTTAGCCCTCTTCCTAACTTAGATTAGCATTTGTACTTAGTTTTCTTATGGTAAGATATTTTCATGTACTAAAATTTCTGCTTGGAATAGCAGAAAACTAATCCTTAAAACTGTTCTGCAAGTCCATCACTTAGGAGTGCTCTAAGCAAAGGCAAGAGAGCCAAAGTTGGGACTACATGAATCTGTGGCCCATAACTACACTACAGAAGGCCATTGATAAGAGATTTGCATAGTTCAAAGCCCTGGGTATCCACTTATACCTTAGACTCAAAATGATGTTGAGCTAAATGGTTGGCTGCCTTACCAGCAATTTGGTTCTTAAGTTATTTTATGAGTTGAAGCTATAATCTTGCTAGTGTGTCCTTTCTAAACACTGTGTACATGATCATTTTCCATGGAAAATAGTAACATGAGCATCAAGGTTGTTCTAATTCTAGTGTATCTTAGAAAACCTGTAAGGGTAGTTTTCAATTAGGATCAGTCATGGCAGTGCTTTCATAGCTGCGTGATCAACATGCCATTCTTTCCTCCTCAAGTCTTTCCTTCGGGTAATGTGTTGCAGGATGCTTAAGCACATTAAGAGTGCACAACATCTTCAGTTTGTTGAGTTTTATGCACATGTTGTCTGTTCAAAGCTCCATTCCCCAGTCAGGCCAAGGTCTTGGGGAGCAGAAAGTCCATATTCAGTAAACTGAGGTGAGGGGTTCAGGGTCAGGAACTGCTTACCAAGGTCATGGGGGACAGGAATTCAGGAAGGTATGTGGACACTTTTTTTAAGTGTTTAATTCAAACCTATAATTTGTATTTTCTAAAATGTTATCCAAAGCACACTATCTTCTCACACATGTGACCACTGAAAATGAAAGTCTGAGAGATTCACTGCCCTCCCAAAGAAGGGAACTGCACCTTTTCTAACATTTCATGAAAATCTACATTTGACAATTCACAAACCTCAACATAGGCAGCAATGCAATACACATACAGGCTATTCTGTTCTACTAGAGAATGTCCACAAACTACCTCTTATAGGCTTTCTGTTTTTTTTTTTTTTTGGACTTCTGCAATGCTTTGCCCATCATTTCCTAATTTCTGTCCTTACACTTTGTACATATCACTTGTCCTTTGGCTTGTGACTGAGTTCCAAGTAGGAGAAATAGAACCATACGGTGGGGGCATTTTTTATTTCTGCAAAGTATCATTTCTCCATAGGCCACGTGATTTCACAGAGAGTATGTGGACTCATTTGCATCATTGGGAAGGTTCACAGGGTTTGCTTCCTTCTGTGCTTTGGCCGTGAAGTCTGTTCTTTGAGGTCTTTGCATACTTTTCCTTGGGTGTTCTTGAGGTGATGTCATCATGGTCATGATTATTATTAGATACATTCATCACTTGATTCACATTGTTGAGTGGCCACAGGGTATGCTTGTAATTTGTCTTTTCTGCCTGTGCAATGGTATTGTTCTTTGCCTTCTCTTGGCCAGCATTGCATCTGTTACTAGTGGTGTCCTTGATCTCTTTAGGTGTCTCCAAGACTTTCACATGACTATCCACTTGTCTATTCTCACTCTCCACCATCTCCATTATCTGACTCAGGATCTGAATCTTCTCATCGCACAACTCCTGGCTCCAAATCAGGGCTCTCTGGATGCAGCGCAGCACTTCGAATTTTGGGGCATCATCTGTCTCTCATTTCAACTTCTCATCTTGTTCATCCTATTCTTTCAGAATTTCTTGGCATTTTGCTTCAATCTCCTGCATCACTGAGACATTTCTCTTCAGGTATAAAGGCAGAGAGTTGATGGAAGCCAGGTAATCCTCCATGCAGTTCATCAGGTGGATCTGCTTTGTGTTGGCAGGACTCAGCATGGTTCAGACTAAAGCCATCTCCACTCTGTGTGGCTTTCTGCTTCCTGCACCCCTCCACCTAAAATCAGATCTGGAAAATGCAGAGCTCTTGCTCTCCCATGACCCCTGGCTCTCCCAGGAAACCTGCTCATCTGGCCAGCAGTTGGACCTATCAGGCCACAGTACCCAGCACATACTAGCAGGCTGTGGAGGAGGGGGCTCCCAGATGAACCCTCATTGATCTGGTATGGTGTAGGGGTGGGTGGGCAGCTCCTATTAGTGCACACCCCAGATAGAGGGTCGAGAGTTTGAGAGTCAAGGACTGCTCACTGCCGCACCAGGGTAGGGGGACCCAGCCTAGCAGACAGAGCCAAACTTGTCCCCTAAGTGGACACTTTAAAACACCCCATTAAGGGAAAGCCCTGAGACCTTCAGACCCTTTAGCGAGCACCCTCCAATAAATCCTCTAGAAACTCACCCTGTGGGAAATCGTCCCCAACCCAGGAAAGTAAACTGAATACACCCAGCAATGGGAGGCCCCATTCCTGGGGGGTGGCTGGGACTTGGAGGTGTCTGCTTCCCCAGGATCTCTGCAGTGACTCTCACTTGAACACGCTGCATCATGTGCTCTCCAGTGCCCAAAGAAGGACAGAAGGGCCAGAAGCAGCGCTTCGCTCTTGAGGGATCTCCTCCCCATGGAACCTCTGACCCCTAAAGCAGATCTCCAGTGGTTTGGGACTTAGACACGAAGAGTCCACAGTGGGCGGAGACACATGGGGGCGTGTTCAGGCCGCTGTTTTTTTTTGCTCATGCCCAGTTCTCAGATGGTGCCCGGGTTGGACAGGTGGATGCACAGCAGGTCTGGACCCGCCCACTACGCATGTGCCTGTGTCCTGGAGGCCTTGGCATCTTGTCCAGTATTGGTGTCTGGCTGCTTCAGAGCTGGCGGAGACATGCTGCATGCACCATGTGCTGCTGTGTTCACTGGACTGCCACCCTTCCCCTCGGGTCAGGTGGACACCCTTTCCTCGGGGAGGACTGCCCTCGGGTAAGACAGCTGTCCTCCAGTAAGGCTGCTGCCCCCAGGTAAAGCTGCCTATCGCCACCCTCAAGTAAGGCCTCCTCAGTAGCTGCCCTCAGGTAAGTCCCTTGGCTGGGACTCAGGTTGATGTGTCTTTGGGAAGCAGGAGTTTGATCTGAGACCGACCCCAGGGGTATGGGCCTGGAGGTTGGGGATGTAGGACAGGGAGGCCTCAGGGACTGGGCACACATGGATGGGAGGCCTGGGATTCCACATACTTGACCCATCCTGTGGCAGCTACCCCATTGGTGGCATACCCTCTCTTGGTAAGGTCACCGCCTTGGGTTAGGCCATCCTCCAATCAGGACAGGGCAAGGCAGGACAGGGAGGGGCAAGAAGTGGTGGGACAAGGCAAGGAGTGTGTGGGCAGGGCAAAGTGGGTTGGGAGATTGGGGTGGGTCAAGGCAGAGCATTTTGGGGCATTACCAGAAGGCAGCTTAGGGTGGGTCAACTGTGTGCATATTAGTGTGGCAGAACACTTACTTAGCATATAAGAAACCCTGGCTTGGATCTCAGCAACACACACACACATATACATACAAACATACCACAATAAATCTTCCTAATTCGATGATTTTATTCTAGGAAAAAAATTTCAAATCCTTTTTAGAAGATAGAAGCAGAATGGTGATATATTTAATGTCAGCTATTATATGACATGATATTTAAAACCACTCTATATGAAATTTCCTCAGGACTCAAATAATTATATTATTTAAGAGACAAGACAGCAGTTGCTTTTTGTAATTCCAATATATTTATAAAAGCAATCTTTTGAAAATCATTTTCTTTTCTAATTTTCAAACTTAGAAAATGTATCCATTTGTCTTCCTAAAGTTATACATTCATCAGAAAATTTTTCTCTTATTTCTTGCCATCAAGGGGATTGGCCTATTGTCACAGGAATTGCCATGACTAGGTTTTATCATAATAGCAGTGCCCCTATGGCTTTCAGATCAAAGTCATGTATACCTCTCATATTTGTTGAATTTATTAACAAAGTACATACAATTTTTATTTTATTTAAAATGTCATCAAATTTGAATTAGTAGAAGCAGGGGTTTGACATGTTATATTATGAGCTGAGCATAGTGAAAATTAGTTTGATCATTTTGGGAGTTTGGCATAATGACTTCTACCCAGTTCTGTGATCAAATGTCTGGCCTGTGTTATGGGGCAAAACTTAAGAACAGACCGATCACCACTGGGAAGTCCAAATTTGAGGGTCTTTATTAAACTGGCTGGCTGACCATCTCATACAATGCCCCAAAAAATGGCTATTGGGAGAACAGCCCTGACCACAGGGGTGTAGGTGTTCTTATACCAAAAATCACATTAATCATAAGTGTCTGTTGCTATGATTTGAAATTACACATTAACATCATGAGGTCATCGACAAAGGGGGAAGTGGGTCAAAATGACTCTTACCTAGGTTCAAACTAAAGAATGGTTGCTAACATCCACACAATCACCGTTCACATGGTACATTGTTTAGGAGCAATAGGAATCAAAAGAGAGCAGTTCTTTACTACATAGGAGTTGCCATTGTATATTATTAAACATGTCACACCAAGTAACTGATGATGGGCACAGAGGCAGGGTGTTCCCAGGTTTTCCCATGGGAGAAACTTATTTCCACATAACATGGAGTCTCAGAGCAAAATGGAGTCTGTTTAGTTAATTCCCTTATACTCTGGCCTATAACATTCTCATGGTACCAAATTTATTAACCCATCATAGCCTGCACCATTTTTTGGCAGTGAGAATTGAACCAAGTGACCATTGTAGCATGTCCTAGGCAAGCACTGAGCTACATACATCCCCAGACATTTAAATGTTTTATTTTTCTTTGAGGGGTGGGAGG
Source organism: Sciurus carolinensis (assembly GCF_902686445.1). NCBI lineage: Eukaryota > Metazoa > Chordata > Mammalia > Rodentia > Sciuridae > Sciurus > Sciurus carolinensis. The sequence continues at coordinate 353,247 of NW_025920197.1, read as the reverse complement.
GGTGGGGGGAAATAGCAGAATGAATTATGTTTTTTTTTTGAGACATGGTCTTGCATAATTGTCATGATGGGTCCCAAATATGTCATCCCCATCCTCAGCCTGCCAAGTGCTAGGGTAACAGCACTTGGTGTCAAAGCCCCTAGCTTGTTCTGGAGAATTTGATGTATTATATGCTTCTAATGCGTCCTTTCCTGAGCTAGACCATGTCCATTTTCCCTTGTCAACAGTCAGTAAAGTCTTTTTTGCTTTGATGTATGCTTAATATGAACATGCTTTATGATGAGGTACTATTGTTCATGATATTCTAGCTGTGCAATCCACTCTGAGGAGAATATTTTCATTTTTATTATTTTTAAATTTTTTATTTTTTGAATATTTTTATTTTGATAGTGTCCACTCTTTTAGGTCTAACATGCTTTTCTAGAAGAAGTGATTATTCATTTTTTACTTGATTACATAAATAAGACATAGTTCTTTTTTTTTTCTTTTTCTTTTGTGGTGCTGGAGGTTGAACTCAGGGCCTCCTGCATGCTAGACAAGTGTTCTTCTGTTGAACTGCATCCCCAGCACCTAGATCTTTTAGTTATCATAAATTTTATGACCAGATAGAGTGATAATAAAATCACTTAGAAGTTCAACTCAATTTGGAATCATTCAAGAGTTTGGACTGCCAATAGTGGTTTGTGATTTCTAAAAGGAAAAGTAATTTTTCAAAACATAGCAGCATCTAAGACCATCCATGGACTATGTTTCCCCAGTTTCTCCACTTCCTGAAGAGCATTGTGGAGGCGATGGACTCTGGTGTCCTTCTAACATGTTCTGCTCACTAGGCATCATCCACTGTGGTTTCCAATCCTTTTTATCTTTTTATTCTCTGACTATTTGTCAAATGACAATTTGAATTTATTACTGATAAAGAGTATGAATAGAAATAATAAAAGGACAGTGATTCTTTGGGATAAGTGACCCAGTCACAGTGAAAGTTCCTCTGTTGAGGAAGTTCAGTTGTGAGTTGAAGTAGTCGCTAAAATGTTATTTTTTCCTCTAGTGCAAGTGGTCAAGTTTTTAGAAGTCACACCAGTATCTAGTGACTGCATAAAAATATAAGTTGATCCATGTGTATTTCTATTTCAATATAAAACCTGTGAGAGTGGTACTATCATGAATTATATTAGGTGAAATGCTTTAATTTTCTGTTAAAATACTTTTTGGATTCATAGTAACATACAGAACTAGTTAGAATGTTAGTTATCAGCAATTATAATTGTATAAAATACCAAGTGTTTGAAAACATATAACCATGTCTTAAGGATTTATTTTTGAGTAGTTTTTATCTTTATACAGAAATTGCAAAGAAAGAGCAGAGATTTCCCAGGTAGCCTCATCCTCTTTTTTCTTTTGCTATGATTTACATGCACTGTCTCAAATGGATTAACATCCTAGAAAAGGTGTCATGAAGAACAAACACTAGTGTGTTATCACTAAGTGCAGTTGCATTTCCTTTGGATTCTTAGTTCTGCCTCTTCCTGTTTCAGGACCCCATCCAGGATCCCAAAGGACATTCAGTTCCTGTCCCTATAGGCTTCTCTTTGTGGGTGAACAATTTCTCAGACCTTCCTTGTTCCAATGACCTTAACAAGGTTGAGGAGGGTCTTTCGGGTACTTTTTACATTGTTCTCTATTGGGGCTTATTTTTATCTTCATATTTATCCTGGGGTTTTGGGTCTGGTGGAAGGCAGGTCACAGAGGTGGACAGCATCTCCATCATCTCAGGCCCTGAAGAATGTCCTGTTAGTACTGACTGTGCTCACCTGGCTGAGGCAGGGCCTTTCAGGTTTCTCATGGGGAAGTTTCTGTCTCTGTGTGTCCACATTGTCTGTGGTCTTCTGGAGGAAGTAATCCTGCATGAAGCTGAAGAAATAGCTGCCTTGTGGCCTTTTAATACTACATAATATACATAGAGTAGCATCTAAAACTCATAAAGTAGTTTTCCTGTGACCTTTATGACTAATGCAATATCCTTAAGGTAGCCTATAATATAATAGCTATCCTGTGGCATTTAATATTAATATTATTTCCACAATGTGACCTGTAAAACTAATATTATAGTTTTTCTGTGGCCTTTAATATTAATAACATATCAAAACTTGACCCTTGAACATGAAATAGTAGCTGCTTTATGATGTTTAAATACTATACTGTATAGTACATCCATTCTACAGCAATTAGAGTTAATATAGTAGCTTGCCTATGACCATATTAATATGATAGGCAATGTAAAATAATGTAATTGCTCCCTTGTGACTTGTAATACTTACATGATATACAAGCTGTGACATCTACAACTAATAAAATAGCAGACTACTGGCTCTTAATTCTCATGTAATGTATACACTCTTAAGTAATAAAGTAACTGCATTGTTGTCTTTAATACTAATATATTATCCATTATATAAGCTCTAAAACTAATACTATAGCTGCCATGTGAACTTTATGATTAATAAACTATCCATACTGTAGCATCTAAGAGAGGCATAAGAGCTAATCTGTGGCTGTAAATACTGATGTAATGTCCACACCATAGCATGTAAAGCTAATAACTGCACTGTGGTTTTACTGTTATTAAGACATCTATAGTATAACATGTAAATTTAATATGCTAGATTCCCTGTAGCCTTTAATGTTAATATAATATACTTGACATAGCATCCAAAACTAATATAATATTTACCTGGCAGCCTTTCATACTAAAATTATAATCCATATTTTTTGTGTACTGTGTTAAATTATTAATGTCTTATCCATACTATAAGAAACTAATATAATACATAACCTGTGACTTTTAATGCTAATAATATACCCATAGTAACCACCTAATGCTAATATAACAGCTGCCATATGCCCTTTAATAATAATATAATAAAATATCCATAGTTTAGCAAGTAAAATTAATATAACTTATTATGGTTATAATACTCTTGATATCACAATGTAGCATGTAAAATTAATATCATTACTTCCCTGTGACCTTTTATGTTAATGTGCTATCCACACTATAACATCCAAATCTAATGTAAATACTGCCTTGTGCATTTGTAGAAAATGATAATCCATTTTACATGCCTGTGGCCTTAATGGGATCATGATGTCCTTATTAAATTGATAAAATTGCTGCCTGGCAGCTTTGCATATTAAGATGTTTTCCATGTTGTAGCATGTAAAAATGATAAAATAGATGACCTGTATATTTTAGTACTCATTTGAAATCCACCTTATAGCATTGAAAAACTGCCTTGTGACCCTCAATACTGACATGGTATCCATATTATAGCTTTAAAAACTGATAATGGGGCAACCTTGTGACCTTTTGAATGAAAAAGAATATCCATGTGCCATTCTCTGTGGTCATAAGCTTTAATGTCACTTGTATTCATGCAGATCATATACCATCATATATAGTGTGGCCTTTAATGTTAATATGATAACCATATGGTGGCATTTGTTACTAATTATTCCCTGCAGACCTTTAGTAATAATCTAATATTTACATAGAGCTTCAATTCTCATAAAATAAATGCCCTGTGGAATTAATGCTACTAGGACATCTGTATTTGAAAACTGAAATTGACATTACAGCTCCCTGGGGTTTTCCAAATTAGTAAATTATTAGTTTAAATGTAAACTAATAGCACAGATGCATTGTGGCCTTCAGTACTGATTAGATACCCATTTCATAGCATCTATAACTGGTAAAATAGGTGCCCTTTGGACTTTACAACTGAAAATAGATTCAAATTATAGCATGAAAAAGTGATAAAATTTATATACTTTGGCATTTAATATTGCTATGTTGTCCATGTTGTAGTATCAAAACTTGATTAAATAGCTTCCCTGTGTCCTTTAGGACTAGTATGCTATTCCCATGGACCCATAAAGAATTTATGTAACAGGTGCCTTGTAGACTTTAGTATGATATGACAAGCATATTAGAGCATGGAAATTGATAGAGCAGCTGCTGCCAAGTCTTTGGCAGTGATAGTTATCATAATAGAACATAGGAACTGAAAGGTGCTGCCTTGTGACCCTCAGTGCTGAGCTGGTATCCACATTGCAGCTTTTAAACATGATAATGTGCCTGCCTTGTGGCATATGGTACCAAAATGAAAATTCATTTTACATGCCCTTTGATCTTTAGCATTAATGTTATATCCATAGCATAGCATCATGAAATAATTTATATAAATTGTGGCCTTTAATTCTAATATGATAAAGTTAATAAATATCACTTATTACTAATATGATTGCTCCCTGTATCTTTCAATAATAATATAATATCCACATGTATCATTAACACTGATAAAAAAACTGCACTTTTGCATTAATACTAATGTATTATCTTTAAAACCTATATGATATTTCAGCTCTTCTGTGGGTTTTAATGTTAAGAAATTGTCCATTTCATAATGTAAAAGTGATATAATGGCTGTTCTGTGTCCTTCTATATGGTAGAATGTCCACTGTATAGCTTTGGAAACTGATAAATATCTGCCTTGTTTCCTTTAGTACTGGTATGAGATCTGCACTATTGGATGAGAAAGTGATAAAATAGCTACAACTTGGCCTTTAGTACTGATACTCTAGAATAGAAAACAGATAAAATATTTGTCTTATGGACTTTAATAATGACAATGTATTCATACTATAGCATCTGATAGTAATAGAGAGCTGTCCTTTTGCCTTTATAAATAATATTATATTGATAACAAGCCATTTAAAAGTAACATAATGGTTTCCTTGTAGTGTCTATTAGTAATACAGTATCTACACTATTACAAGTAAAGTTCATAATTCCTCTACTGTGACCTTTAGTACTCATATATTATCTGTATATACATATAAAATTAACATAAAATCTGCCCTGTGATCCTTAGTGCTAATATCATATCCATACTCTAGCATGAAAAACCTATGTAATATCCACAATGGGGCATTTAGCATTAATGTTATATCCAAATGGTGACTTCTTAATATAATGTTATACACCTATGCAGACTTTAATATTAATGTAATATTCATACTAAAGAATGTAAAACTAATAAAATAGGTTGCCCTGTGGTTCTAATATTGATGTTTATATATATATATATATATATATATATATATATATATATATGCACATAAAATTAGTATAATGAATTTTTTGTGTTTAGTACAATTGAATATCAATATGCAATATGAGAAACTAATATAATAGCCTCCCTGTGGCCATTAATCTTAAAATAATATCCATGCTATAATGTCAAAAACCAATGTAATAACTACATTGCTGACTTTAGGACTAAAATAATAATCCATTTTACCTGCATTGTGGGCTTTAGTATGAATGTTATATCTACAGTGTAGCATCAGAAACTGTTAAAATAACTGCTTTGTTGCCTTTAATACCAATGTGGTATACGTATTGTAGTATCAAAAACTGATAAAAATAGGTGACTTGTGACCTTATTATTGATATGATATCCATAATAGACCATGAGAACCTGATTAAAATCTGAATTTTGGCTTTTAATATTGATGTGATATTCATATTACAGCATCATAAAGTGGTAAAGGGCAGCCCTGTGGCTAAATCATATTGATAATATAGTTTTTTAAAGTAATGTAATGAGCTGGATGTGGTGGTATGTGCCTGTAATCCCAGTGGCTCAGCAGGCTGAGGCAGGATGATGGTGAGTTCAAAGCAGCCTCAGCAATGGGGAGGCACTAAGCAACTCAGTGAGACCCTGTCTCTAAATAAAGTACAAGATAAGACTGGGGATGTGGCTCATAGATTGGGTGCTCCTGAGTTCAGTCAGTTCCCTGTACCAAAAAAAAGTAATATATTGGTTTATTTGTAGTATCTAATATTAATACAGTATCCATATATAACATCTAAAACTATTAAAGTAGCTGCCTTTGACCATCATTGCTAATATGGTATCCAGACTACAGCATTTAAGACTAAAGGAAGAGCTTCCATATGACCTTTAGTACTAATATAATATCTATACTATAGCATTTAAAACTATCATAAGAGCTTCCCTTTGCCTTCATAGTACAATGACCACCTTCTGGACAGCATCTTAAGTTAATGTATTATTTTCCCTCTAGCCTTTAATACTAATATGATATACATACCATACAAGGTAAAAATAATATAATAGCTGCTCTGTGGGCTGCAATACTAATATCTAATCTATATGATCTAAAATTAATTAAATAGAAACCTGTGACATTTCACACTAATATATCTATACAATAGTATCTAAAGCCACAGCTGCACTGTGGTTTCTAATATAAATTATATTCTACTATAGCTTCTTTTATAATAGGTGTCTTGTGACCATTAATGCTAATTTGATATTCATACTATGGCATCTAAGTCTAATTTAATAACTTCCATCTGGTCTTTATGTTTGTTTGTTTTCAGAAACTTTCAGTTGTCCAAATTTGTTATCTGAAGTGACTGAAAAAAATATGATTCTAGGCTGGAGTTGTGGCTCAGAGGTAGAGCACTCGCCTAGCACATGTGCAGCCCTGGGTTCAATCCTCAGCAACTCATGAAGATAAAGTGAATATATTATGTCCACCTACAACTAAAAATATGCATATAAAATATCATTGAGTTACATCATCATCATTATTATTATGACTTTAAGAGAATATTGGTCAGATGAATATTATTTATTCCCCTTTTCAACAAGTACATAGTTGACATTGATAAGCAGCCAAGAGTGTTCAGAATGCCCATGGAGTGTTATATAATACAACATGCCTGTTCACAGAGGAAAAAAGTCCAGGAAATAACTTATGTGACCTTCTTTATTTCATCATAGGTGACAAGTACAAAAGCAACACTGTGACTTGGAGAATATTTGACTATGTGCCCTTGAAGAAGCTTTGCCTCCTTCATCACAAGCAATCTTCCTCCAGCAGTGAAGCTTGTCTTTGGACATGATGTCAATTCCTTAGCACTCCAACTGCATAATCATGCAGTGGTGAACAGTATCAAATGGATAGGAAGTCATACAGCAATGGCAGTGACAGACTGTGGTCATCCAACCGATAAAGATGTGAGTATTCTTGGGATCTGGAAGCATTCCCCTTGAAGAATCACAGATACCAAAGTAGACAGCTCAGTTGATGATAGTGCCCTGCACAGACACATCAAAGCCTTGGTACACCTTGGTTCGATCCCCAGCACCACACACAAAAAAAAGTATCAAGTTCTGAGCAGCAGTCCATGACTTCATGTTGAGGGACTGCCTAACATTACAGAATAAAATGTCCCAAAGCCTTGGTACAGACCCTCAATCCTATAAGATTTGTAGATGTTAACCAGTCAGTCATGCAGGCCTTTGAATTCTCTTTCAGCTCCAACTTTCTCTACATCAGCTGCTAGAGAGGTTTGGGCAAAATCAACAGGATGCACAAAACATAAGGATGTGGATCCTGCAGCACCACCTGATGCCAGGTTCCCTGCAAAGTATTGCCATACTGGGTCCTCTTTTCCACACCACCCAGGAAGATCTGCTTGTGTTTTTCTTTGAAGGAAATTTGACAGCCTGGGTGGAGAAGTATCTGATGACATTGGCCAGGCTACATGCCAGAAGGACAGGACTCCCTGTTCCCTGAGGATATGATCCACACAGTCCATAATGCCCTTGTGCTGCTTAGCTGCAGTGATTTGCTTGCTTGATGATTTTCTTGGGCACTTTCATGTTCTTGTAGATGGCTGTGTCCACTCCACTAGCAGGAAGTCCTTGCTGAAAGACACAGTGGATCTGTCATGTTGGAAGAAGAGGTGGTGGGTGACTCCAACTTGGTCTTTCATATTAATATAAGATCCATACTGTGGCCTATAACTCTTAATAGTAACTTTCTTGTGGTCTACAAAGTTAATGTGATTTCCATATCATAGCATCTAAAAGTAATATACTATCTCCACTATGCATTAATATTAATGTTTTATCCATAGTATAACATTATAAAGTAATATTACCTGCCCTTAAAAACAAGTATAAATGCATATTCTAGCATCTTAAACTAATAAAATATGTTCTTTGTACCCTTTACTACTAATGTAATATCTGTATTATATTAGTTTTAGATACTATACTAGTTTAGTTTTAGGTACTATATTATTATTATAATAATATTATTACATTAGTTATAGATACTGTACTTTGGATAGTTACTGTGTGGACTTTAATATTAATATGATAACCATAATATAGATGTAAAACTAATGAAATAGCTTCCCTGTGTCTTTTAATACTATTATGATATCCAAATTATAGAATCTAAAAGTAATTTAATGGCTGCAAATTGGCCTTTGATTTTTAATTTCTATTTTTTAAATTTGTTCTAACTGGTTATACATGATAGTAGAATGCTTTTTGATACATTGAATGCAAGTGGAGCATAACTTCCCATTCCTCTGACTATACATGGTGCTGAGTCACACCAGTAGTATAATCATACATGTATATAGGGTAATGTGTATTGGGTAATAATGTATACAGGGTAATAATAACTGTCTCTACTGTCCTTCCCCTCCCCACACACTACCTCTCCCTCACTCCCCTCTGAACAATCCAAAGTTTCTTCATTATTCACTACCATTTTCACTATGACCTTTGATTTTAATATGATATCCATGCTGTGGCCTCTACTGATATTGTTGATTCCCTGTGGTCTTTAATACAAGTATAATATCATAACACAGCATCAAAAATTATATAACAGCAGTCTTGTGACTTTTAATATTATAGTATATCCATATATAGCACTAAAACTAATATTGTAACTTCCCTGAATCCTTTATTATTAATATGATATTTATTCTACACCATCCAAAACAGAAAAAGAGCTGCCCTGTGGTCTTCAGTGCATGCATACTATAGCATGCAAAACTGGTATATGACTTCTTTGTTGGCTGAAAACTATTATAAAATCCATACTTTTGGGTTGATTTAAAGATTTGATGTTAAAAATTTAATAACTTAAAAATTTTTAGTTGCTTAAATTTCCTGCATCCTAAATTCTCATTCATCCTGAAAATTGTCTGATATAAGATATTATAAAATTAAAACTTTTAAAATTTATAATTATGAATATTTTAGATAGAACTTATTAAAAATAACTTTTAAAAAAAGAATGCTTACCATGAATTTCATAAAAAGATTAAACTATGTGGTTTATAGTGTCTTATTACTTAAAAGCAAGAAAACATATTTTGACCATATTTTAAGCAGTCAGAGATTATGCTATATAGTCTTGTATAAAAGAAAAATCAAACATGATCCCTATTCTAAGTAAGTTTATATTTTTAAAAAATTAAATCTCATTGTGAAGCTGATATTTGACCTGTATATTTAAGGGATAGCAAGCATTTATTAAAGAAAGGAAATCAAAGGAACAGCACATACATAGATACACAGTTTCAAAACACATTATATAATGTTTTCCATTAAAAAATTAGAAGCAAGTAATTCAATCTGGCTGCAGAATGTTATATGCAGGTTGGGTAGAGTCCAAAGTGTCAGTTTGATGTAGAATCATGGACAGGCATTAATCTATTTTGTGTTGTTGTATCAGAATACCTGAGTCTGGCTACTTGGTAAAGAAAGAGGTTTATGTTGGGTCAGGATTTTGGAGGCTGAAAATCCAAATTTATGCAGCAACATCTGGTGGGGTTGTCATGCTGCAGTGTAACATGGCAGATGGAGGGAACTTACATGAGAGGTGAACAGTATATCTGGAAGTGTCCAAGCAGTGAGGTGGCTCTACTTCTTAACACAGGTCTAGTCCTCTGAAAGCTAACCTCACCCAATGAAATGGGCAGTATTCCTTTCTTTTTTAAATTTTTTTTGTGGTGCTAGGGATTGAACCCAGGGCCTTATACTTGGGAGGCAAGCATGCTACCAACTGAGCTACATCCCCAGCCCTAGCAGTACTTCCTTACTGAGGGTGGTTTCCAATGATCTCCTACCAGACTCTATCTCTTACGATTTCACCATCTCTTAAATATTGTCAAACTGGGCACCAAGTTTCTAGCACACAAACTTTTGGGGATACATTCTCACCATATCTGAACCCTAGTAATCATGAAAATGTTGGGTGCTAGGCCTAAGTTTGAACTTAACTCTGTGCAGTGAGAAGTAAAATGATAGAAACAGACCTGAAAAATTTGAGCACTGAGGTGGCTGTTATAGTAAAAGAAATAATCGGACATGGACCAGGTTATTGTGAAGGTGTGGAGATGAGAATGCAGGTATACACTGATTACCCCAACCTCCAGCTCCTTCACCTCTTCCTGCTTCTGTTTACCCTCTCCACCAGACCCATAGCATATTAAGGACAGTGTATAATTCTGGTAATCTTTTCTTTAAATATGTGTTCATAATGTATAATTTTAGTGACTTTTAATGGAAACTTATTATATATTAAGTCCACTATTAATTACCAACAGGATATGTATTACAAAGTAAAAGTCATTATGATTTAAATAGTGTCATCTTTTAGTGTATAACAAAGCTTTCATGTAAACTATTTTATTCTGAAATAAGTTGATTTTGCTGTATGGTTACATCAACTGTAATCAACTTAAAGGATAAGATTACATACTTTAAAGATTTTAAAAAAATTCATACCTTATTAGCATATTGGAGTTTTAACTATAGATTATGTGTTAAGTCTTTTCAGTTTTGTTTATCAGAACCTAAGAAATAAATTATAAGTCTAATGAGAATAACTTGTAAAAACATAAGTATGTACCATGAGCCAGCACTGTAATCAGGAATAAGTGGCCTGGAGGAACTTCTAGATACCAAATCAGGAGAAGGAAACAAATGTTTATTTTACTCTCAGTCCCAGTTTTGTAATGTTGCTCAGCAAAATTTTAATAGAAAAACTCCTTTATATTAGTGTCCAAGGGATTATGGTGAGGGCATTGGTCTGTCTGTGTCTCTGTCTCTCTGACTCTCTGGAGATCTCTTCTTTTTGTGGTTCTGGAGGTCAAACCCAGGTTACATTTCCAGCCCTTGGTATCTCTTTTTGACAAACTTCTTCCACTATTACCTTCAGCAAAAACATCAAACATGATGAATACTTATATAAGTCCTTCTCATTTCCATTGGACCCTGAAGAGTTTTGGAAAACATGGTCTAACGTACAGAGCCTTTTTTCATCTTATGACTCTTCATGATACATCATTTTGGGGATAATCATAAAATTTGTGTTGTGAGGGACTGCATTATATTTATTTTTAAGCCTTAATTGGATTTTCAGTATGACCAAAAATAGGTTAATATTTTGAATAGATATACCCTGAATGACTGGTGAATAGGCAACAGACTTGACCAATTCTAGCCTCATGAATCTATTTAAATGAGATTTCATGATCATTTTGTCCATATAATTAACTTTGGTAACCACTACTTCAAAGGACTGGATTGAGGCAATTTTTTTTTTAATTGTAAACAAATGGGATACATGTTTTTTCTCTGTTTGTACATAGAGTAAAGGCATACCATTTGTGTAATCATAAATTTACATAGGGTGATTTTGGTTGATTCATTCTGTTATTTTTCCCCTTACCCCCAGCCCTCCCATCCCTCTTTTCCCTCTATACAGTCCTTTCTTCCCCCATCTTGCCCCCTTCCTAACCCTCACTCTAACCCTAAAACTAACCCCTCCCATGCCCCATTATGTATCATCATCCACTTATCAGTGAGATCATTCTTACTTTGGTTTTTTGAGATTGGCTTATCTCACTTAGCATGATACTCTCCAATTTTATCCATTTGCCTGCAAATGCCATAATTTTATCATTCTTTATGGCTGAGTAATTTTCCATTGTATATATATGCCACAGTTTCTTTATCCATTCATCAACTGAAGGGCATCTAGGTTGGTTCTACAATCTGGCTATGGTGAATTGAGCAGCAATGAACATTGATGTGGCTGTATCTCTGTAGTGTGCTGATTGTAAGTCCTATGGGTATAGGCCAAGGAGTGGGATAGATGGGTCAAATGGTAGTTCCATTCCAAGTTTTCTAAGGAATCTCCATACTGCCTTCCAGAGTGGCTGCACTAATTTGCAACCCCACCAGCAATGTATGAGTGTACCTTTCTCCCCATATCCTCGCCAACACCTGTTGTTGCTTGTATTCTTGATAATCGCCATTCTAATTGGGGTGAGATGGAATCTTAAGGTGGTTTTGATTTGCATTTCTCTTATTACTAGAGATGCTGAACATTTTTCCGTATGTTTGTTGATTGTTTGTAGGTCTTCTTCTGTGAAGTGTCTGTTCATTTCCTTAGACCATTTGTCAATTGGGTTATTTGTAGTCTTGGTGTTGAGTTTTTTGAGTTCTTTATAGATTCTGAAGATTAGTGCTCTATCGGAAGTATGATTGGCAAAGATTTTCTCCCACTCTGTAGGCACTTTCTTCGCATTGCTGATAGTTTCCTTTGCTGAGAGAAAGCTTTTAAGTTTGAATCTATCCCAGTTGTTGATTCTTGCTTTTATTTCTTGTGCTATGGGAGTCCTGTTGAGGAAGTCTAGTCCTAAGCCGACATGTTGAAGATCTGGACCTACATTTTCTTCTATAAGATGCAGGGTCTTTGGTCTGATTCCAAGGTCCTTAATCCATTTTGAGTTTAGTTTCATGCACGGTGAGAGATATGGGTTTAGTTTCATTCTGTTGCATATGGATTTCCAATTTTCCCAGCACCATTTGTTGAAGAGGCTATCTTTTCTCTATTGCACATTTTTGGACCCTTTGTCTAGTATGAGAAAATTATATTTATTTGAGTTTGTGTCCGTGTCCTCTATTCTGTACCATTGATCTACCTGTCTATTTTGGTATGAGTACTATGCCATTTTTGTTACTATTTCTTTGTAGTACAGTTGAAGTTCTGGTATTCCAATACCCCCTGCTTCATTTTTCCTGCGAAGGATTGCTTTAGCAATTCTGGGTTTCTTATTCTTCCAGATGAATTTCATAATTGCTTTTTCTATTTCTGTAAGGTACATCTTTGGGATTTTAATTGGAATTGCATTGAATCTGTATAGCACTTTAGGTAGTATGGCCATTTTGACAATATTAATTCTGCCTACCCAGGAACATGGGGGATCTTTCCATCTTCTAAGGTTTTCTTTAATTTCTTTTCTTAGTGCTCTGTAGTTCTCATTGTAGAGGTCTTTCACCTCTTTTGTGAGATTGAATACCCAAGTATTTTATTTTTTTTGAGGCTATTGTGAATGGGGTAGTTTTCCTAACTTCTCTTTCTGAAGATTCATCACTTATGTATAAAAATGTATTAGATTTATGAGCATTGATCTTATATCCCGCTACTTTACTTAATTCACTTACGAGTTCTAAGAGTTTTCTGGTGGAATTTCCAGGTTCCTCTAATTATATAATCATATCATCAGCAAATAGGGGTAGTTTGGTTTCTTCTTTTCCAATTCATATCCCTTTAATTTCTTTGGTTTGTCTAATTGCTCTGGCTAGAGTTTCAAGGACGATATTGAATAGGAGTGGTGAGAGAGGGCATCCCTGCCTTGTTCCAGATTTTAGGGGGAACACTTTCAGTTTTTCACCATTAAGAATGATATTAGCCATGGGCTTAGCATAGATGGCCTTTAAAATGTTCAGGAATGTTCCCACTATCCCTATTTTTTCTAGTGTTTTGAGCATGAAGGTGTGCTGTATTTTATCTGCATCTTTTGAAATAATCATGTGATTCTTGACTTTAAGTCTGTTGATATGGTGAATTACATTTATTGATTTTCTGTGGCAATTTTTGATTTAACATTTTGTTTAAGTGAATCACACCATATTTGTTTTTCCATGCAGTTTTAAGTTCTGTGAGCCTATATTTGTGGTTTTCAGTTGCCTCCAGATAGCATCTGACAGTCATCGGTATGATTGGAAATATTGCAGAGCTAGAGTGCAAAGGGATGAGGAAGATCACATGAAGATATTACCAAAAGTTGGAGGCATACTAGTTTTCCCTATAGAGGATGAGGTAACTTTCACTGCCCTTTAACTTAGTGTCACAGGAAAGAAGTGAGTTGAAGATTGGGTGGTGTTCTTAGTGAAAGTGAAAGATATATTTTAATTCTTAAAGAAATACTCTTCACAGGTCTATGTATATAGAAAAAACTTGAAACACACTGTAAATTTCTTAGGCGGAGCAGAGGTGGAAATGGTCCTGCAGTGTTATCGAGGAAGTGGCCTTCCCCCTGTGCTCTTCCCTGCTGTGTGTGTGGTATTCAGAAAGCTGCTCCCTCTTCTGGTTTTCCCACCTGGAAAGTGTTGAGTTGAGTGTGATGACCTGTGTAAGCTAGCCATTGTTCATCCTTCATAAGTTCTTCAAACCTATGATCACCCACCGCCCGTGGGGACAATCACAACATGTATGCTCTTGATCACAGGAACCAAAAAGCCATTTATTCCACAAGTCTCAGACTTATATTGAGAACATCAGCCTATCAGAGAGTAGACAACCAGGAAAGTCAGCCTATCAAGGAACAGTCTCCAGGCAGATACCAGGATTGCCTCACGTACAACAGCCAATCAGATTTACTTCCTAAAACTTGTTTACGAGTGCAGCTATGTTGGCAAGCTGCCAGGCGCCATCTTAGAGATCAGGCCATGGATGCGGCTCTGGGGCCCTGAGAGCCCACCCCTGACATCTCCCCCTTATTCTTTAAATAAAAAAGATGACTTGGGACCATGCCTGTCTTAGGTTGTCCATGGCAAATTACATCCTTACCCGTCATTGGAATTCTGACCTCCAGGCGTCAGAACCCTGTCTTAGGTTGGTATGCATTTCCACAGATCTTACCCGTCTTTGACTACTGGTCCAGCATGCTTAGCCATACTTGGGGGGATGTGGCTGTCTCAATGGCTATCAAAGTCTGTATTATAGCCCGTTGATGACATCGGGCATCTTGACGAGCTCTGATTTGGCTGCGTATAACATAGGCTATCCCTAAGCAGATAATAATCAGAACAGCTACTGTTCCAGCCCACTGTTTTGTCAATCCCAGGACTTTAGATAACAAAGAGAACATCTCTGATACCGATGCAACTTGAACCCTGGTAGCATTGACTCTGAGTATCAAACATAGATGACCAATTACCAGTAAGGTAGACAGAAAGATTTTTAGAAAACATAACCGCAGAGCTAAGGTTATTATAAGCAATAGGGGTGACACACACTGCTCTTAAAGGATAAACACATCCCAGTTCCAAAAGTTCTTGCAAGATATCCACTTGTTCCTGTAGTAAGTCCACTCTTTGATTTACAAGGATTATGCCTGCTGTTCGATGTTGGTTTAGGGTCTCTTTAGTCTGTAAGGCTGCAGCTGTATTTTTGGCCAAGTGATTGCTGTTGCTGTAGGTATGGCAGTTGCTAGTGCTTCTGTTGCAGAAACCACTATTGCAGTGACCATAGCCGCTGTGATGCCAAATTCTCTCCTGTTTCTTGATAGTAACACTGGCAATTCCACATCTGTAACAGAGACTGGGACTGGTAGGAAGGTAGGAACACACATTAAGACTGCCAGCAGGAACCTAGAAGCATTCCAACATTGAGAGAGATAGCATAAATCTGAAGTACAATTGAGAGAAGCAGTTGTTTCGTTAGTTCAGAAACATAAAAGGGGGAAACACACAAACTGGGGTAGGTGGAAAGGTACATAGTTGAACTGTTCCTCCTAACAGACTGAAAAGAGGTTGTAAGTTAGTTCAAGGGGGGAAAGGCTATGAGCATCATGGTCATCAGGAGTTTGTTCAACATCTTCACTTTGTTGGTCTGAGTTATTTGTTGGTAGCATTGGCACTGGTCGAGTTAGTCGCTCAGGAACCCAGATAGGTGATGTTTTGTCCTGTGGAAACACACAAACCGAGCCGTGGCTCCAGTAAAGCACCAGGTCCGGGCCATTCCATTGTCCTGTAAGAACATCCTTCCATCTTACCGTCACTCTATCATGTTGTTTATGATTGCCATGTCTCTCAGCGGCAGAGCGACCCTCATTATCCAGAGTTAAAAAATTTAAATTAAAGAGGCAAAGAGAAAGTTTATCTTTAGGGGATCTGAAGGTCTCCCCTATTCCCCCTTTTTGTTTATAAAGAGTCCTTGTGGGTTATAAGGTATACCTGTGGTTAGAGTTATTTCAAATTTTCTGAGAAATTGATTCTTACCAAATTTAGTTTTTAAAGAAAAATTTAGACTCTATAACATAGTACAATACTCTAACAGTTGCTTAACCATAATTGTATAAACCCCTATTTTTAAGACTAATTGTTCTAAAGAATAAAACTTAATAGACACAAAGTTAAGAGTAAATTAGTGTTTCTAAGAAATCCTTGTTATTTTACCATGTCATTTTACCATATAGATTAAACTTTCATTTATATTAGAACATTAGTATTTCACCTTAGGAAAAACCTTAAATAGCTTTAAATGTTTCACATACATACAACCAACTTAGTTACATGTAAACTTGTTGAAACTTGTCCTTTACTTACATAGACTTTCTTAGCACTTACTTAGACCCACATTTATTTCATCACACAAGCACTTTCTTACCCAGAAACATTTCCTTTTCCCTTTTATTAAATGTATTTCCATACCCAGAACCTTCTATTTTCTCTTTTCTATTTGTTGATCCCTTTTTGTTCACATTCTGAAACAACTCTTATGAAATTTTTGAATTTAGATAAATTACTCTATTAACAAGATTAAATATTTTGCTATTTATAGTACTCTAATTGAAACACAGTTGAAATTTTTAGAACCCTTTGTGTATAGAATTGTACCTGTTAGGACATAACTCTTAGTAACCTTGTTTTTAGTGATGACACAAAAAATTTTCTGTACAAACACATTTGGGTAATCCCATGCATGTCAATTCTAATTCATTTATTTTCTTAAAAAAAACCAAGATATTAGACAAGTGTTCTGAACAGTATTTGCTGTCTCTTTCCTGTTGAAGAAAAGTCCTAGAAACAATTGATATTAGACATTTTATTAACATCAATATTTTATTAGCTTGACCACCTCGAGACTTGTGAGTTATTTTCAATGACATTTTACTTTCATTAGTTTACCCAATTTGAATTGAACCTTTAAATCACGTGAATTAAGAGTATCTGGATCCATTTTTAAATTTCAATTTTAGGAGTGCTCAATTTTGATACAGACAAAACATGACATTGGACAGCATGACATACACATAACACAAAATCAAAGGCCTTGAAACTTTATAGGTGAATCTCCATTGCAATGTAAGAGATGTTCAAAAACTCTTTGTTGAGTAAAAATGTAGAATTCAAAAAAAAACAAGAGTCCTGGAAAAATAATACAGGAAAAATGATACGGCCATTAATTACTTTAGTAAAGCACCATAAAATTTACTTTTGTTGGAGTTCAGGTAAGACTTTTTGCTCTTTTTTTCTTTTTTCCTTTTCTTGGGTTTGAGACAGGTCTCATACTGAGCCTTCAAGCTTTCTCTATTTACATTTCAATGTAAGCCTTGACTGAGATTTGGATCTGAAAGGGGAGAAAATGTTCCAGCAGAAACTTGATGCCTAGGGCATTTTAACCCTTAATCCTGGTTAGTAATCAATTCAAGTTTGGATGCAGAAAATTGTGAAACAATTATCTCCCAATATTTGTGGGGACTGGGGCTACTATATCATACTCCTTCCTAGGACATGCCACTGATTGTTGGGCTGGTTTGTTTAGGCGGTGGCTCTCTGGGGAGAAACTTGGAGCCCCCTTTTGGAGGTCCTGGAGAGAAGCAGGCCTTAAGGGCGGATAACGTAGGGCAGACTCCTAATGGGGGACCCTCCCCTAAACTGATTTCCCTCTTCCGAACAAGTTGTTCCTCACACCCAGTTTCATTTTCCTTGTCTGTCTCTGATCTTATTGATGCCCTTTCTGATGCTTTAGACCTTTCCTCTTTTATTTCCTCCAAAACCTCTTCCCCTTGTTTTATGGCCTCTCTGCATTTTTCAATATTAACTCCATTAACCTTCTAATCAGTGCACTTCCCTTTACTTATAAACCCTCCTTAAAAGAGAGGTACCAACATGAAGAATTAAAAGGTTACACAGGATGAAAATAAGCAGCTTGCTTTACTGAGAAAAGAAATCATCTATGTGGCTAAATCAGCTTATGAGGGGCTATGGGTCCAACCAATTCCAATTTGGGAATTGCCCGAGTGATGCAATCAATATCAGCAAAAAGATCTGTTACTCCTTAAACTCTACAAGGGCTATGACAGCTGCTTCCATTTTGTGAGCCTTGAGTTGAAGAGTTCTGTGCCCTGTTTCTTAAATGATTTGGTAACATCTTTCCCTCAACAGTAACCAATTTGCACTCATTAGCCCAATGTTTTTCCTTTCTGCACCTTGGGCAAAGACCTGAGGCATGAGGTGTAACAGATTTTACTATAGTTATCTCTTATCTTTTGTTAGGGCATTATCTCTTTGCTGCTGATTTTGTGCATCTATTGAAGCGTATTGGCCTTCTCCTATTAACATCTCAACATTTCTATCAGGAAACCTTGCTACTATGTTTCTGTAAGCAGTTTCAACAGTTATTTCTTTGCCACTGAGCTCTCCAATTAGACATTGTCCTCCAGATAACACTGCTCTGCATACCTGCTTCCAATCAGTCTTCACTGCCTCGTTAAAGTTTTTCTAATGGTTGATGGTATCTCTATTTTGGTCCTCAAATACAGGCAGGTTCTACAAATTTTGAAGCTCTTTATATTAGGTTTAGCTTTCTACTACCTTTTCCCCTAGTTCTTAAGTTTTCACTACCACTTGGTTATTTCTTTGGGGGTTCTTTGTATTAGATTTAGCTCTCCTTTTCCCCTTGTTTTTAAATTTTCTGAGTAATTGTTTTCTAGGTTACTACCACTCAATCCTTCCTCACTTTGTTCTCTTTAAGAGCTCTTTTCCGTTGCTATTAGATCCTGTTTATGAAGATCCTCTCCAAGATGTTCCCACTGTGGAATATTTAAGAATCCTTCATCTAAAAACCAAGGAACTACCTTCTCTATTGTATCTAAAAATGTTCTAGCAGTTTTGTTTTTAAAGGTGTACCATTGGCCTTAAGCAGTTCCCGTAAGGGTTGTTGCATACGAACTTTTGATATTTCAGACCCCATCTTGTATAATGTAAGCCACGTTCTGTGTGCTTATCTAGTCCTTGAACCGTCTTTTGCTTAGTTCACTGTTTTTGGACCGCTTTCCGCTTAGTCCACTGTTTTACTTTCCTTTGTGGACTGCTTTTCGCTTAGTCCAATGTGCAGCCGCCTTTCACGTGCTACTTTCACTTTAATGCCTTTAACGTGGACCGCCTTTCACTTAGTCCAGGGTGCAGCCGCCTTTCGCGTGCTACTTTCACTTTAATGCCTTTAATGTGGACCACCTTTCGCTTAGTCTGGATAGTCGCGTACCGCGAACATCAAGGCTGCCTTTCACTTGTTTATTTTGGACCTTTTTATAACCGGTTTAACTTGTTAAAATTTTAGAATATCTTACCTTGTTTTCTTACTTATCCTTGTAAACTTTTCATTCCCTGGTTTTGGCACCACTTATGATCGCCCACCGCCCGCGGGGACAATCACAACACGTACGCTCTTGATCACAGGAACCAAAAAGCCGTTTATTCCACAAGTCTCAGACTTATATTGAGAACATTAGCCTATCAGAGAGTAGACTACCAGGAAAGTCAGCCTATCAAGGAACAGTCTCCAGGCAGATACCAGGATTGCCTCACGTACAACAGCCAATCAGAGTTACTTCCTAAAACTTGTTTATGAGTGTAGCTATGTTGGCAAGCTGCCAGGCGCCACCTTAGAGATCAGGCCACGGTGCGGCTCTGGGGCCCTGAGAGCCCACCCCTGACAAAACCCATTAAAGAGGAATCTTGTTCATGCTTGGTTTGAGTTATATAACTTTAATAGTGAGTTTAAAAATGTTCCTTCAGTACTATCTAGACTCATTTGAAAATATTCTTCAACTATTTATGAGCATTTTTTATTATAATTGTATACAAATGGGATACATGTTTTTTCTCTATTTGTACATGGAGTCAAGGCATACCATTTGTGTAATCATACGTTTATATAGGGCAAAGATGTTTGATTCATTATTTTTTCCATTCCAACCACCCCTACCACCCCTCTGTTTCCTCTATACACTCCTTCTTTCCTTCATTCTTACCACTCTCCTTATCCCTAAACATAAACCTAACCCTAAACCTAAGGCTAACCCCTCCCACCCTCCATTATATATCCTCATCTGCTTATCAGTAAGATCATTCGTCCTTTAGTTTGTTGAGATTGGCTTATCACACTTAGCATGATGTTCTCCAATTTCATCCATGTGCCTGCAAATGCCATAATTTTATCATTCTTCATTGCAGAGTAATATTCCATTGTATATATATGCCACAGTTTCTTTATCCATTCATCAACTGAAGGGCATCTAGGTTGGTTCCACATTCTGGCTATGGTGAATTGAGCAGCAATGAACATTGATGTGGCTGTATCTCTGTAGTATGCTGATTTTAAGTCCTTTGGGTATAGGCCAAGCAGTGGGATAGCTGGGTCAAATGGTGTTTCCATTAAAAGCTTCCTGAGGAATCTCCACACTGCTTTCCAAAGTGGCTGCACTAATTTGCAACCCCACCAGCAATGTATGAGTGTTCCTTTTTTTCCACATCCTCGCCAACACCTATTGTTGCTTGTGTTCTTGATAATCGTCATTCTAATTGGGGTGAGATGAAATCTTAGGGTAGTTTTGATTTGCATTTCCCTTATTACTAGAGATGTTGAACATTTTTTCATATATCTGTCCATTGCTTGTACATCTTCTTCTATGAAGTTTCTGTTCATTTCCTTAGCCCATTTGTTGATTGGATTATTGATATTCTTCTTGCAGAGTTTTTTGAGTTCTTTATAGATTCTGGAAATTAGCGCTCTATCTGAAGTATGAGTGGCAAAGATTTTCTCCCACTCTGTAGGCTCTTTCTTCGCATTGCTAATAGTTTCCTCTGCTGAGAGAAAGCTTTTTAGTTTGAATCTATCCCAGATGTTGATTCTTGCTTTTATTTCTTGTGCTATGGGAGTCCTGTTAAGGAAGTCTAATCCTAAGCCAACAAGTTGAAGATTTAGACCTACTTTTTCTTCTATAAGATGCAGGGTCTCTGGTCTGATTCCGAGGTCCTGGTCCATTTTGAGTTGAGTTTTGTGTAGGGTGAGAGATAAGGGTTTAATTTCATTCTGTTGCATATGGTTTTCCAGTTTTCCCAGAACCATTTGTTGAAGAGGCTATCTTTTCTCCATTGCATATTTTTGGACCCTTTGTCTAGTATGAGAAAATTGTATTTATTTGGGTTTGTGTCCATGTCCTCTATTCTGTCCCATTGATCTACCTGTCTATTTTGGTACCAATACCATGCCGTTTCTGTTACTATTGCTTTGTAGTAAAGTTGAAGATCTGGTATTGCAATACCCCCTGCTTCACACTTGCTACTGAGTATTGCTTTAGCTATTCTAAGTTTTTTATTCTTCCAGATGAATTTCATAATTGCTTGCTCTATTTCTGCAAGGTACATCATTGGGATTTTAATTGGAATTTCATTGAATCTGTATAGCACTTTAGGTAGTATGGCCATTTTGACAATATTAATTCTGCCTATCCAGGAACATGGGAGATCTTTGCATCTTCTAAGGTTTTCTTTAATTTCTTTCTTTAATGTTCTGTAGTTCTCATTGTAGAGATCTTTCACCTCTTTTGTGAGATTGAATCCCAAGTATTTTATTTTTTTTGAGGTATTGTGAATGGGGTAGTTTTCCTAACTTCTCTTTCTGAAGATTCATCACTTATGTATAAAAATGCATTGGATTTATGTGCATTGATCTTGTAACCTGCTACTTTACTGAATTCACTTATGAGTTCTAAAAGTTTTCTGGTGGAATTTCCAGGTTCCTCTAAATATATAATCATGTCATCAGTGAACAGGGATAGTTTGAGTTCTTCTTTTCCAATTCGTATCCCTTTAATTTCTTTGATTTGTCTAATTGCTCTGGCTAGAGTTTCAAGGATGATATTGAATAGAAGTAGTGAAAGAGGGCATCCCTGCCTTGGTCCAGTTTTTAGGGGGAACACTTTCAGTTTTTCCCCATTTAGAATGATATTGGCCATGGGTTTAGCGTAGATGGCCTTTATAATGTTAAGAAATGTTCCCAGTACCCCAATTTTTTCTAGTGTTTTGAACATGAAGGTATGCTATATTTTATTGAATGCTTTTTCTGCATCTATTGAAATAATCATGTGATTCTTAACTTTAAGTCTGTTGATATGGTGAATGACATTTATTGATTTCCGGATGTTGAACAAACCTTGCCTCACTGGGATAAAACCCACTTGATCGTGGTGCACTATCTTTTTAATATATATTTGTATGCGATTAGCTAAAATTTTGTTGAGAATTTTGCGTCGATGTTCATTAAGGATATTGGTCTGAAATTTTCTTTCCTCGATGTGTCTCTGTCTGGTACGTATCAGGGTGATATTGGCTTCATAGAACGAGTTTGGTAGGGTTCCCTCCTCTTCTATTTCATGGAATAGTTTGAGAAGTATTGGAATGAGCTCTTCTTTAAAGGTTTTGTAGAACTCAGCTGAGAACCCATCTGGTCCCAGACTTTCTTTGTTGGTAGGCTTTTGATGACCTCTTCTATTTCATTGCTTGAAATTGGTTTATTTAGGTTGTGTGTGTCCTCCTGGTTCAGTTTAGGTAATTCATATGTATCTAGAAATTTGTTGATGTCTTCGATATTTTCTGTTTTGTTGGACTATATATTTTCAAAATAGCTTCTAATTATGTTTTGTATTTCACTCGTGTCTGTTGTGATGTTTCCTTGTTCATTCCAAATTTTAGTAATTTGAGTTTTCTCCCTCTTTCTCTTTGTTATTGTGGCTAAGGGTTTATTAATTTTGTTTATTTTTTCAAAGAACCAACTACTTATTTTGTTAATTTTTCCAGTTGTTTCTTTTGTTTCACTTTCATTGATTTCAGTTCTGATTTTAACTATTTCCTGTCTTCTACTACTTTTGGTATGGGTCTGCTCTTCTTTTTCTAGCGCTTTGAGCTGTAGTGTTAAGTCATTTATTTGTTGATTTCTACTTCTTTTGTTGAATGCGCCCATTGAAATTATTCTTCCTCTAAGTACTGCTTTCATAGTGTCCCAGAGATTTTGATATGATGTGTCTTTTTTCTCGTTTTCTTCTAAGAATTTTTTTATTTCCCTCCTGATGTCTTCTGTTATCCATTCATCATGTAATAGTGTATTATTTAATCTCCAGGTATTGGAGAAGTTTCTGTTTTTTTTTTCTGTCATTTCTAATTTCAATTCATTGTGATCTGATAGAGAGCAAGGTAGTATCTCTATCTTCTTGTATTTGCTAACAGTAGCTTTGTGGCATTAAATATGGTCTACTTTAGAGAAGGATCCATGTGCTGCTGAGAAGAAAGTGTATTCATTCTTTGTTGGATGGTATATTCTATATATGTCCGTTAAGTCTAAATTGTTGATTTTGTTATTGAGATCTATGATTTCTTTATTCAATTTTTGTTTGGAAGATTTATCCAGTGGTGAGAGAGGTGTGTTAAAATCGCCTAGTATTATTGTGTTGTGGTCTATTTGATTTCTGGAATTGAGAAGAATTTGTTTGACGTACGTGGATGAGCCATAGTTCAGGGCATAGATATTTATGATTGTTATGTCTTGCTGATTTATGCTTCCCTTAACCAGCATGTAATGTCATTCTTTATCCCTTCTGACTAGTTTTGGCTTGAAGTCCACATTATCTGAAATGAGGATGAATACTCCAACTTTTTTGCTGTGTCCGTGTGCATGGTATGTTTTTCCCCATCCTTTCACCTTTAGTCTATGGGTATATCTTTCTATGAGATGAGTCTCTTGCAGGCAGCATATTGTTGGATTTTTCTTTTTAATCCAATCTGCCAGTCTGTATCTTTTGATTGATGAGTTCAGGCCACTAACATTCAGGGTTATTATTGTCATATGATTTGTATCCCAGTCATTTTACTCATATTTGTTTTTTGACATGATTTGGTTTCTCCTTTATTTGACTATTCCTTTAGGCTAGCCCCTCCTGTTACTGATTTGCATCATTGAGTTTCATCTCTTCCTCATGGAATATTTTGCTGAGAATGTTATGTAATTCTGGCTTTCTCTTTGTAAATTCCTTTAGCTTTTGTTTATCATGGAAGGATCTTATTTCATCGTCAAATTTGAAGGTAAGTTTTGCTGGGTATAAGATTCTTGGTTGGCATCCATTTTCTTTCAGGGCTTGGTAAATGTTGTTCCAGGCCCTTCTAGCTTACAGGGTCTGGATTGAAAAATCTGTTGATATTCTTATTGGTTTCCCTCTGAATGTAATTTGATTCTTTTCTCTCGCGGCCTTTAAAATTCTGTCTTTGTTTTGTATGTTAGGTATTTTCATAATAATGTGCCTTGGTGTGGGTCTGTTGTAATTTTTGTATTTGGAGTCCTATAAGCCTCTTGTACTTGGTTTTCCATTTCATTCTTCAGATTTGGGAAATTTTCTGATATTATTTCATTGAATAGACTGTTCATTCCTTTGGTTTGTTTCTCTAAGTCTTCCTCAATCCCAATAATTCTTAAATTTGGCCTTTTCATGATATCCCATAATTCTTGTAGATTCTGTTCATGATTTCTTACCATCTTCTCTGTTTGGCCAACTTTGCTTTCAAGATTAAGTAATTTGTCTTCAATGTCTGAGGTTCTGTCTTCCAGGTGTTCTATCCTATTGGTTATGCTTTCTATGGAGTTTTTAACTTAGTTTATTGTTTCCTTCATTTCAAGTATTTCAGTTTGTTTGTTTTTTTTTCAGTATCTCTGTTTATTGAAATGATCTCTTGCTTCCCGTATTTGGTCTTTTAACTGTTGATTGGTGTGATCATTTAATGCCTGCATTTGCTCTTTCATCTCCTTCTTCAATGCCTGCATTTGCTCTTTCATCTCCTCATTTGCTTCCCTGATTGTTTTAATTAAGTACATTCTGAAATCCCTTTCTGACATTTCTTCTGCTGTGCTGTCATTGGGTTTTATTGATGTAGTATCTAGGTTTGTTTGGGAAATTTTCTTTCCTTGTTTTCTCATATTGGTCAACTGTCATTGGGACCCTGAGATATTGCAGATTTCTTCTATTGCCTTATAGTGTGCTGGTAGATTTCCAGTGCGTCAAATCCCAGCCTTCAGTAGCCTGAAGAATTGGAGGAACTTGATAATGCAGTGCTTCCGAAGAAAGCTGCCCCTAGCCCCCTACTGGTTCCAGGGCTTGGAGCTGGCTCTGTGCGGAAAGGCTCTCACTGGGGTCCTGAACTCTTCAGCTGGCCGTGCAGGGGGAGCCCACCACCGGAGTGTGGAAGACTACCTGGGAAAGACTCTAGGTGCCTTGGCCTGCTGTGATAAGCCACCCCTATCTGTGCCTGCTGCCCAGGCCAAGTTTCACCCAGTTGGGGAGATCACCCCGTGACTCTATTTTTGTCCAAGTCTCTCAATGCCTCCCCTTCTTGAGTGCTGGGTTCTGGAGTGACTGGAGATGCAGTCACCCTCTAAGCTGGCATCTTGGATTGCCCCGTGGAAAGAGCCTGTGCCCGGAGTGGGCAGAGCCACCTAGAGAAGTCTCTGGCTGCCCTGCCCTGATCCCAGTGGCTGCTTGTGGATCTAAGCTCTCTGTTGGTTCGGGGACTTGTGGCTGGCTCTAAGTAGAAAGGCTCTCACTGGGCGGTCTGTTCTGAGAAGCTAGCCTTGAAAGGCGCCTCCCACTGCAGGGGTCCAGGCTGCTTGGGGAGATCTCTGGCTGCCCTGTCCTGGCCCCTGAAGCTGCTTGTGGGCCGGAGTACGGTGCGCTGGCTCTGGGACTTAGAGCTTATTCTGATCAGAAAGGCTCTCACTAGGGGGCCTGCTCCGAGAACCTGGAGAAGCTGTCTGTGTGGGAGGGGCCCACTGCCAGAGTGCACAGGGCTGCCTGTGGAAGACTCTAGCTGCCTTATCCTGCTCCAATAAGCCACCTCTATCTGGGCCTGCCACCGGGGCTAAGGTTTACCCAGTGGGCAGACTCACCCGTGGCTCTATTTTAGTCCGAGTCTCTCAGTGCCTCCCCTTCTTAACTCCTGGGTTCTGGAGTGACTGGGGATGCAGTCACCCTCTAGTCCGCCATCTCGGATCACCCTGTGGAAAAAGCCTGCGGCAAGATGGGAAGAGCCGCCTGAAGAAGTCTCTGGCTGCCCTGCCCTGACCCTAGAGGCTGCTTGCAGATCAAAATTCTCCATTGGTTTGGGGACTTGTGGCTGGCTCTATGTAGAAAGGCTCTCACTGGGCGGTCTGTTCTGAGAAGCTAGCCTTGAAAGTCACCTCCCACTGCAGGGGTCCAGGCTGCTTGGGGAGATCTCTGGCTGCCCTGTCCTGGTCCCTGAAGCTGCTTGCGGGCTGGAGCATGCCGCGCTGGCTCCGGGACTTGGAGCTTGTTCTGATCAGAAAGGCTCTCACTCTATGAGCATTGTTAAATTTATCATTTCTAGCCTTAGTTTGGAATTATGAGGTACAATAAATGTATTAAGTACAAATTTGTTCAGAAAGGAGGACCTTTCTATTTTTTTATATTTTGTACTGGGGGTTGAACCCAGGATGCTTAACCACTGAGTCATATCCTCAGTCATTTTTATTTTGATTTTGATACAGTGTCTTGCAAAGTTGCTGAGGTTGGGCTTATATTTATAATCCTCCTGCCTTAACCTTCTAAGTCTAGGTTTAGAATCATGTGCTACCATGCCTGGCAAAGAGGACCTTTGTAAACTCAAATACATTTGATGTTTATAAAAATTCATTCCAAAGAAATATGATATTTTATATTCACATTAAACTAAATCTGAGCTGCTTGAAACACCTTGAAATTTCTAGAGTAGAGGTAGATTTTCTATGATAACCAAGACCTAGCATGGTGGAATCCCTTGACATCACAATATGTCACTTATACCATTACCATGCACTGTACTTGAGCATTTGTTAGTCATCCTAAAGGCAGAATATAAAAAATATTCAATAAAAACATTCCTGGAAAAATACTACTTGGATGCTTCTCATGTTTAAATCTTAATCTTTCAATTAAATCTTTTCCCCCTCTATATGTTTAATATTTTCCAATATTTAAAATGTTATTTCCTAATCAATGTTTTTTAAACATTTGTGGTATGAAATTTTGTGAATACCAAATACAAAAATGGGCTCCTGTTTATAATGAGTTGAAGGTACCTGTTCAACTTGAACAAGCTACCTACTGAACTATTTTTTCTCTAGAAATACTGATGAGTATTTTCTGAGTTGATAAAACTCCTAGTATCTTAGTGATTATATTCTTTTGTGAAATACCAAGTCAGGGCTAGAATTAGATTCTAATTCAGTAGCATCATGGAAGATCCTGCTGTCAACTTGTTAGTACTGTATCAAAAACTATTGTTTTATTAAATTACTTTAGCCAAATGACTGAATCAATTGGACATACATTTTGGGAGGTAACAGCATGTATAGGTAGTAGTGCTTCCACTAGAAGGTATTGGAACTCAAATCTAACATGCAGACTCACCTGGCCATGTTTGGATATCCCATTTGAATGGTACCATCCATCTTAAACAAAAATGTTTTTAATTCCTTTTATATTCTTTTATGATTCCTAAACGGAAGTTCTGTAGTTGTATTTAACTATAAGTTAAATATAGTCCTCACTGGCATCTCTTCCTTTAAAACAAAAATTTGACTGTAATCACATTACTAGGATCAAGCAATTATATTTTTTTGCTACCTTGTCTTGGATTATCAAAGATCTGTTCCACTTCAGGTAAAAAGAAAATATTATGACAGCTATTAATTTTATTTCAAGTTCAGCCTTCAAGAGAGGCAGTTTCTGAGAGTAAACTGTTCTCAAGTTCTGCAAATATAGTGTCTGTCAATCTGAAATGGAATTAAGAGTGTGTTCATTGAGGGGTTGTATTGTGGCTCAGTGTAGAGAATTTGCCTGACATGTGAGGCACTGCTTTAGATTCTCAGAACCACAAATAGATTAATTAATTAATTAATTAAAGTTTCACCAAAAAATGAGTACGGTCATTGACTATTTCATAGTTTGAAAAAGTTGAGACAGAGTTTTATAAAACAGCTTATATTTTAGTCAAATCATTCAAGAAATAGCATTTCATAGAGGATCATCCAAATTTTCAGCAGAGTTTATTGAGAAAAACATGCCTAACCACTTTATTATACATTTTTGCTCTAAAGTCATCCCACTGAAACTGATCCTGATGATGCCTGTCTTACATTGGATGAGCTCTGCTATCAATATCATTTAAAGGTAAAGTGATTTTTGTGCAATTAATTTTCTTGATCTTAATATCGAGATTTGAGGTGTTAATACTTGAAACTTAGCAATGGTTTCCCTAATATTTTTGGTAAATTCACTCAAAAAAGTAAGTTTTAAGATAATTACATTGATATTTTTTAAGCAAGTATAAATGCCAGTGTTCCATTGAGTAGTTTAGTGGTGGGGGTTGGACATTGGGCTGGAAAATACAAATGACAGTAAAATTGTATTAGGAATAAATTTCTCATTGCAGAAGAAATAGAAAATTTGGTCAAGAATTTTTTGTTAGGTTTACATTAGTGTGAAATTTAAATCACACTTACATTATTTTTCCATTTATGCTCATTATTTTTTGTAGAAACATGGAATTTCCCTCATGCCTTTAATTTGAAATAAGTAAAGCACTTTGCTTGCAGTTTTTTTTTTTTAATCAGACCTTTTATATTTTACTACCATACATTTCTAGCAGAACTTTTTCATTATTTCTATTCTTGGCTCCACTTTTACACTAAAATAATGTTAGAAATTATGGAAACATAGACATTTAGAATATGTATATTAATTTATGGATTAGGGACTGCAGTTGTAGCTTAATGCTACAGCATTTGCCTAGTCTGTGTGAGGCACTAGGTTCAATCTTCACCATCACATAAAACTAAATAAATAAATAAAGGTATGCAAATACAAAAAAATTATAAAATATTTGCATTTAAAAGGGATTTCACCATGTTTTCCAGCTCTTTCCACTAAGAGTATATTTAAAACTCTTCATTTAATTGAAGACAGATGTCTTGTGCAAAATAATAACCAGATCAACCAGATCTAGAAGCAGAGACTCTCAATAACCATATGATGATGTTAGTTTCATATTTTTTTGTATCATAGTGTCTAAAAGTATCCAAGTCCTTATGTCATTCTGAGATCCCAAATTTAAAAGTTATTTGCTTAGTTACAGAACTATTCACTTTATAGCTATTGAACTTTAATGAACTTTTCAAAGTAAATAAATGTAATTTCATACTTTCTGGTGCAGCTACAATAAGGCTTCAAATGTAAAAAACTTCGTAATTTTTTGAACGTGAATAAATTTGTAGAAAAAATTGTTATCTAATGAAGTGTTCTAAATAACATGCATAAAATGACATTGGTTAACTCTACTAAATTCTAAAAATTTTGCTTTAAGTTTGTATTCACATTTGATGTCTGAGATATATAAATTTAGGTGAGTTGTCTTGAATTGGTGCCATAAAAAGAAGCAAACAAGTTAGAGAAATGTCATAAATATGAAAGTAGGAACCAGAATATCCTCCAATGCCCCTTTAATCATGAAGCATATATTTGGACTTAAGATGAAGATTTGCTTATTTTTTTATGATTACTTCAAGACTCAGTACTACCTTGCAGAAAACATCTCTCCAAAGTCTGTTCTTTGAGCCACATCTGTCACCATTATTTGGTTATTTAGTAAATATTTTCTTATAGTAACTGTGTGTGGTTTTATTCACTGCCACCACAAGATTTTGGCATTCTTCTTCTCTTTCTTGGAAGCATCAATATTTATATTTACATTTGTTGTTAGCTATTTGACACACAGGATGGACAGAGGTTATAGTCCTTGTGATTCCAACCTATTTTATTTATAAGGCACTCTTAAAGCTTAGGTCTCATGCTTTCACCTCACATGAGATAATTTGTGCCAACATAAGTCACAAAAGCTCATTCAAAACATCACATTTAAATTTCTAATTTTTAAAAAGCAATCTAAACTACAGATGGCTATAATTTATCCTAGGTAATTTGGATTAATAAAATAGTTTTATGAATGTCAGTATTTGTGCAATTATCTTGGAGGTAAGGGGAGTAATATTTCAGATCTCTCTCTTATCTCTAATCATTCTCACCCACATGAGAAGACATAGCTTAGTAAGTTGAAGAATTGAAGTTTGATTTTATATTGGAATGGCTCAGAAATGTGTTCTCTTTCTCTTTTCTCCTGCAGTAAAGCAAACTATTATGATAATTTTTTTTCATATTTGGTGCAGTTACACCTAAATATTTTTTCCTTCTTAGAATGTCCCCAAAGAGGAAGGAGAATCACATCAAGCTTCTAATGAGTTGAGGAAAGAGGGTAAACTATTTGAAGAATACCTATTGCTGAGCTGCTCATTGATTTGAAATAATGGAGCTTTACCCTATACTCTCTACTTAGTTTTTATTATTATAGAAGCAAACACTGATACTAGAGAACCAGAAATCAGAGCATTACCTGACAACTGTAATGATGATCATTAAAAGAAGAGGAAAAGATGGGTGGGAGGGGTGGGGGGAAGGGAAAAATAACAGAATGAATCAAAGAACATTACCCTAGGTAAATTTATGATTACACAAATGGTATGACTTTATGCCATGTACAAACAGAGAAACAACATGTATCCCATTTGTTTACAATAAAAAAAGGTGGTTGAAACCACTCTTGCAGAACATTGTAGCATAAAGACAAATCCACATTTTCTCTTCACATTAGTTGTCCCAAAGGTAAAATTTTTTAAAAAATATGTATTTTATCAACTTTTTTTTACATATCATCTCTCATATGCACATAATGATTCCAAACAACCTGGATATAAGGTTAAGGACTCAGGGTCCTAATACACAAGGATAGCAACAGTTGTGGTTTATGTATAGAATCAACATTTGTAGAATACGATGGGAGAAGTCAATTCTGTGGTAAGTCATCATATAACAAAAGAATCAGAATGTAAGCCAAATGTATGGCTTGAATAATATAAACAGAATTAATTTATGAAGGAAAATTATACTTGGTCTGTGGTATGTTATGGTAAGTTCCTCCTCTTTCCAGTTCCTCAGGGCTTTGTAATTGAGGGCTATTGAATATTATCAAAGACTTTTCCTGCAGCTATTGAAATTAACTCATGATTTTGCCCTTGATTCTTTCTGTGGTGTATTATTTTTATTAGTTTTTATATATTAAACAATTCTTGCATTCCTTGAATAAAACCAGCTGGCTCATGGTGTATGGTGTGTGTGTGTGTGTGTGTGTGTGTGTGTGTGTGCACGACCCCTGAGACTTAACCAAGGTGTACTATACAATTGACCACACCTGCAGCTCCTATTGCTGTTCACTTTGAGCCCAGGTCTCTAAATTGCCCAGGTTGACTGAAACTACAAATCCTGACACAACCTCCTGAATTTCTGGGAATACAAAAATACACACTTTGTCTGGCAGTGTTTGTTGTTTTTAATGTGATGTTGAATATATTTTTAAAGTATTTTATAGAGAATTTTAGCCTACAACCCTCAAAGATATTATCCTGTATTATTCTTTCCTTGTTGTGTTCTTATTTGCCTTTTAAATCAGGGTAATACTGACTTTGTAGAATTACTTTGGAAGTGTCTTTCCTTCTCTCTTACATATAATGGTGGGGCACTGGTATCAATTCTTCTCTGAATATCTGATAAAATTCAGTCCTGTGTTCTCCTCTGGTCCTGGAGGCTTTTTATTAATGCTTCAATATAATTGCCTATTATTAGGTTGGATTTTTGCATTCCTTTGATTTATATTTTGAGTTGTTTACATTCATATCTACTAACTTGTACATATTTTCTAGGCTTTCCATTTTTTACCATGTCAGTCTTCCTAATGTTTATCTCAATGTTCCTGTTTATTGAACAATAAGTTTTTCCAGATTATTCCTAGTAGTGTTCTGGATTTCAGTGATGTCTGTTTTAATATTTCTCTTTTGATTTCTAGGTTTATTTACTTGTTTCTTCTTTCTCTTCCTTTTCATTACCTTGGTTAGGGGTTTATCCATTTTGATTCCATTTTCAAAAATAAACTCTATTCCTTTATTACTTTGTATTTTTCCTTTATTTTCTGTTTTATAGTTTAAACTCTGATAATTAGTATTTTTTTCTACTTTTTCAAATTGATTTATTGTTGTTTTTCTAATACCTTGGGTTGCAAGATTAGTTTTTTTTTTATTTAAAAGCTCTCAGATTTTTAAATGTAGAGAGTCATTTTTATGAAGTTTCCTCTTACAACTGCTTTTGCTAGATTAGGGGAGAGAGATGGGAAGGGAAAAGAAAGGGACAACTGTGCAAATTTTTGTATATGTCATAAAGAATTACAGTATTATGTATAAATCTACTTCAATAAAATAAAATAAAACACTGAAAAAAAGGAACTGTTTTTATTGTATCCCATAGATTCTTGGATCCTGTATCTATATTCTCATTTCATTCTGAGGTTTTAAAAAATTTGTCCCAACTTCATCAGTGATCCAGTGAATGTGGAGATGTATTGTTCATTCTCCAAGTTTTCATACAGTTTTTTGTAGATTTTTATTGTAGTTTAATTCTTTTTCTTGGTTCATTATTGTTGTACATAAGATCAGGATTAATTTTGACATAATTATAAAGCATGGAATAAAACTTTCTCCAATTAAGTACGGTGATGGGCTGACAGATCTGACTCTATGAGAATGTTATAGGCCAGATTATAAGGGAAATGACTAAACAGACTCCATTTTGCTCTGCGACTCCATGTTATGTAGGAAATAAGCTTCTCCCATGGGAAAACTCCACCTCTGTGCCCATTATCAGTTACTTGGTGTGACACGTTTAATAAATACAATGGCAACTCCTATGTAGTAAAGAATTGCTCTCTTAATTTATATTGCTCCTAAACAATGTACCATGTGAACAGTGATTGTGTGGATGTTAGTAACCATTCTTTAGGTTGTACCTTGTTAGGGGTCATTTTGACCCACTTCCCCCTCTGTCAATAATCTCATGATGTTAATGTGTAATTTCAAATCATAGTAGCAGACACTTATGATTAATGTGATTTTTGGTATAAGAACTCCTACAACCCTGTGGTTGGTGCTATTCTCCCAGTAGCCATTTTGTGGGGCATTGTGTGAGACAGTCAGTTGGCAGGCTTAAAAAAGACTCTCAAATTTGGACTTCTCAGTGGTGATCAGTCTGTTCTTAAGTTGCACCCTATAACAGTACCCAATACTTTCCTGTTCCCTTCCATCCTCCCTCCTGATATTACCTTCTTCTAGTCCACATATCATTTTTCTGATTATTTATAGTTGTCTTAATTTGTGCTTTATGGATATACATAAAGGTCAATGTCACAGTGGTATTCTCTCATGTGTATACAGTAAAGTTTGTTCAAATTCATTCCACCATTGCTCTCTTTGCTTTCCCTCCTCTCTCCAGCCTTAATTCATTTCCTCTACTCATCTGTTCTCTTTATTTTTTATAAAATTTTCCATTTTATCCTTTATTTTGTCTAGCTTCTTCAAATGACAGACAACATTCTTCAAATGATGGAAACCTTTTACTTTCTAAGTCTCTTGTCTATTTTACTTAGCATGATATATTTTCCTGTTTCATTCATTTACCAGAAAATGCCATGATTTCATTCTCATTTATGACTTAGCAAAACTTCATTATAGGAGCTGGGATAGTAGCTTGGTTACAGAGCAATGGCTGGCACATGTGAGGAACTGGTTTGATCCTCAGCACCACATAAAAAAAATAAAGATATTGTGTTCATCTATAAATAAAAATATTTAAAATATTATTTATACACACACATGTATATACTTTTATATATATATATGTGTGTATATATGTATATAGTTTGTTTATTAATCTGCTGATTGATACCTAGACTGATTGCATTGCCTGACTATGTTGAATTGTGCTGGTATACACATTATATTTCTACCAATATATAACATGCTTATTATGTATATTTTGAATATGTATCAGTAACTGAGATAGATGGTTCATACAGTGGTCCAATTACTATTGTTTTGAAGTATAATGCTTTCCAGGGTGATGGTGCTAATTTGCAGTTCCATCAACAACAGATGAGTGAACATTTTCATTGCATCCCTGTTAACATTTATTAACAGTTAACTTTCTAACTGGAGTAAAGTTTCAGTGTACTTTTGATTTGTATTTTCCTTACTGTCAGACATGTTGAACAATTTTTTCATATAATTATTATCATTTGCATTTCTTTTTTAAAGAAGTATCTCTGTAGTTCTTTTGTCCACTTATTTCTTGGGTCATTTGTTATTTGGAGATAAGTGTTGTAAAATTTTTACATATTCTGGATGTTAATCCTATATATGAGAATAAGGTGGCAAAAATCTTTCCCCATTCTGTAGGCTTACTTTCTATGTTATTAATTATTTTCATTGGTGTGTAGAAGCTTTTTAATTTGATGCCATCCCAATTCCTGATTCTTGGTTTTCTTTATACACCTAATAATTGATATTAATTTTGCCAGGGCATCTATCTAAGTCTTCCTCAGAATTGCATTTGTCATTTTTATGGTGATTCATATCAAAGAGCAAAACATGGCATAACAGGACCTATAGAAGCTAAGAACCATATTATAAAATAACATTGGATATAATGTTTATTTGAAACATGGGTACTAGTAGAATCTAATAGTTGAAGAATCAAACATAATAAATATATAGAAAGAAAAAAACAGTGAAATGGTAATAAGTGGCATATCTTATTAAGTTTCAGTAACAGATTAAATTGAGAATGTCAATAAAGGAGTTGAATTACATTTCAGGGTGTACCTAGTGTGGATGTCCTCTCTGCCACATCTCACATGGATAAGAAAAGGATGCCACATCTCACATGGATAATCTGCTGGATGAGGATGTTGGCTGTTTTTCAGTATATTTCCCACTTATGTACTCAAGAAACACACAAGAGCCAATACTCTTTTTAAATGAGAGGGGGCATGACAGGTCTGGCCATACCATCTCTGGCCTCTAACAAAAACAGGTACTCACTCAACTCTCTTTTATTTTTAATACAGAAGTAAAGAGGGTTAAGACC
>NW_025920197.1:294849-317301 GCF_902686445.1 Sciurus carolinensis | reverse complement strand
TGCTCAGGTTCTGTGGGCCAGGTGGGACCCATGCAGGTAAGAGAGGGCAAGGGAATACTGTGGGTCTTGGACCCAGAGTATGCGGGTTTGCCCCTGCATGTACACAAGGAAGTGCCCTGCACCCACCCGCAGTCTCTGTACTTGGTAGTGACACACCAAGTTGGTGTAACTGTTAATGAGAAATTAATGCAAATGTTTTTTTTCATTCCTAGCAACAAGAGGCACCATGGGGCCCAACCCCTCCTGTGAAGAGCTGTGACAGAGGCTGGGAGAGCAGTGACTGAGATTGTCTCTGATAACCTCATAGCTGTGGCATGACAAGATCCTGGCAAAGTTTCTGTGCAGGATCACAGGATGCTTAGCTACTGCGGCAATGCCTTGCATGAGCAGGATCTGTTCAAGAGTCCTATTAGCTCTGACCTTCATCTCAGGTACACAGCTCCAGGAAAGGAAGGAATTCTTATGCTAGACAACCACACTATTTCACCTGCTCTGCTTTCCAGGTTCCTGCCTGCCTTATAGTAACTTTTAACAATGAACTTTCTTGAGAGTTATGAAAAGTCCTATCATTGCACTTCCCAACTATGGATTGCAACTACAGAAAAACTACATAGGATGTCCTAATTTCTGAAACTTTCCTGAATATAAAGAATTGCATAGTCTTTAATCTGATAATGAGACATATATAAAGATTGCTGGCTGTCGCTCTCGCCAGCAAGAACGACCCAGAGACATGATGGGTGGCAAGCTTCTTTATTAACAGCAGATTCTTCTTCTTCTTTTGGGGGAAGCTACACCTCACTATATGCCTCCAAGCGACCAATCATCATACAGAGCATGAGGGGAGAGCGTGGACAGATACAGGCAGCATATACAGGCATGCAGTGTCCATGAGGGGGCCTCAACCAATCACTGAAACTTCCTCAAGCGACATCAGTTGTCTGCGCACAAGCTAGCTACACTCAACCACACTGGCATCCTGCCAGGCGCCATCTTGGCCTTGCCACACCTAGGGCCAGGGGTCCGGCCGAAACCCCGACAGTTCCCCCTTTTTTATTTAAAAGAAAAGGAAAGCTCGGGACCGTGCCTGTCTTAGGCGGAGTGGTCAACTACCGTCCTTACCCGTCATCGGATAACTACAGAGCATGCTACAGCTCCTGTCTTAGGTTGGTACGGTGTCACCTCCTTCCTTACCCGTCTGGTCAGCGGTCCAGCCTCGTGAGCCATACTTGTGGGGAACTGCCGGCCTCTAGGGCAGCCATGGCCTGATGGAAGATGATACGATCTCTAGCTTGATCTCGGCGCATGCGCATGATAAAGCGTGTGAGGAAGATAACAGTAATAACCATGAGTGTACACAGAGCTCCCATTCCTGCCCATTTCTTTACAAAGCTGAAAGAGGAGGATAACCAATTTAGCACTTCAGACATTGGAGCTACATCAACTCTAGTAGCATTAAGGCTAACAATTTGAGATCTAAGAATAGCAGTAAGATTATCAAATTCGTAAGACCAGTTGGTACGTAGCTGAACAGACAAGATTCTAGACAAGTTTGCTGCATAGCTGAAGTTATGGTAAGCTACAGGTGTAATGCACAGTCCCGCCAGATGATAAATACATCCCACGTTTAACAGTTCCTGTAAAATGTCCATTTGTTCTTGAAGTAAGTCCACTCGCTGGTTTACTAAAAGAATCCCTGCTTTTAAGTGTTGATCCACTGTCTGCTGAGTAGATGTTGGTTTAGGGTCTCTTTAGTCTGTAAGGCTGCAGCTGTATTTTCGGCCAAGTGATTGTTGTTGCTGTCTGTATGGTTGTGTCAATGCTGCTGCTGCAGAGGCTGCAATGGCAGTGATCACAACTGCTGTGATGCCAAGATCTCTTCTGTTTCTTGATAATAGCACTGGCAGTTCTGTATCTGTAACAAAGACTGGGACTGGTAGGAAGGTAGGAATACGCATTAAGACTGATCATGAGAACCTAGAAGCATTCCAACATTGAGAGAGATTGAGAGAAACATCTTTTTTGTTTGTTAGCAAAAACATAAAAGGGGGGAAAAACACAAACTGACGTAGGTGGAAACATAATATTTCTGGTCCTCCTAAGAGAGCAAAGAAAGGTTGTAAATTAGTATATCCTGAGGTCTAAGTGAAGAGTAACCAGCTGTAGAAGGATTGACACGTCTCATGCCTAAATGAACATCATTATTTGTAAAATTATCATTAAAATTGGGAGTGAAGAAGAACCCTTGTTGAACAGGAGAAGCTGGTATAGGCAATCCCGTAGAAGCATTAGTGCTAAATATGGGAGGGAATAAAGAGGAGGTATTAGTTAGCGGTAAAGGATATGGCCAAGCTTTAACTATTGCCCACAGGTCTCGAGTCTTCACCGGTGTCAATGTCATCATTAATAGGGCGCTTATCAGCACGATGTTCTTCATCGTTGTTTTGATGCACCAGTCTAGTCAACCTTTCAGGTATCCAGATCGGTGTTTGCTGATCCTGCGGGAAAACACAAACAGACCCTCGGACCCACCGAAGAACTGGATCTGGGCCTTTCCATGTTCCTGTGAGAATATCTTTCCATTTTACCCACACTTGAGTACTTGTGGGATTAGCATGCCTTTCTGCAGCCGTATGTCCATTCTTATCCACATTTAAAAAATTTAAAATAAAAAGTACTAGATTTAGTTTATCTTTAGGTGCTCTAAAGTCAGCACCTATTCCCCCTTTTTGTTTTATTAAACAATTTTTTAACGTTAAATGAGTGCGTTCCACTATACCTTGTCCTTGAGGATTATAAGGAATTCCTGTGATGAGTTGTATATTAAAAGTTTGTGTAAATTGTAAGAAACTTTTGGATGGTAAGCCGGACCATTATCAGTTTTAATGATTTTTGGGATGCCCCAGGCTGCAAATGCTTGTAAGCAATGTTGTACAACATCATTAACTTTTTCCCCAGTGTGAGCAGAGGCCATGATCACCCCTGAAGCGGTGTCTACTGAAACATGAATATACTTAAGGTTTCCAAATTCTGAAAAATGAGTAACATCCATTTGCCAAATATGATTAGGTAATAGTCCCTTTGGATTTACTCCAACAGACTGTACTGGCAATAGAGGAGCACAATGTTGACATGTTTTAATAATTTGTCTAGCAACATCTTTAGAAATATTGAATTTTCTTTTAAGGGTGGTGGAATTAACATGAAATTGGGTATGGAACATTTTAGCCTGTTCTAACATAGTAAAAGCAAAAACAGTTTTTGTTGCCCTATCAGCTTCAGCATTAGCTCCGGCAAGTGGACCAGGCAGTCCAGAATGAGCTCTAATATGTCCTACATAAAAGGGATACTTGCGGTCCAAGATTAAGGCACGTAAAGTACGAAAATAAGGAGCAACAGCGGACCCATCAGGGATATAAGGAACAGTCTCCAAACAAGGCACTGATTGTACTATATAATGACTGTCAGATAATAGATTGAAAGGCTGTTCTATCATAATGTTAAAAGCTAAAACTACTGCAGCAAGTTCTACTACTTGGGCAGATGAAGGAGGAAGAATTATAATTTCTGTTTTATTTCCAATTATTACAGCTCCAACTCCATTTTTTGAACCATCAGTAAAGACCGTTTGGCAATTTGGCAAAGGCTGTGTTCTGGTAATTTTAGGGAATATAACAGGAGTGTTTTTACAAAATTGTATCCAAGGATGTTTAGGATAATGGTTATCAAAAGTTGCTGTAGTTGAACAGTGTAAAACAGCCCAATCGTCATCATGTTGAACTAACCACTGTATTTGAAGTTTGGTATAGGGGACAATAACAATCTTAGGGTGGCTTCCAAATATTGTAACACAGGCTTCTAACCCCTTATATATCAACTGAGCTGTGGCTTTTGGAAATGTCTGTAACTGTTTTGTAGGCGATGCTGGGAGATTAATACTTTGTAAAGGTCCTCCTTGCCATATAATTCCATATGGACTATGTTGTTCTGGAATAATGATTAACATTAGAGGCTGGGATGGATCACATCTTTCTGTATGATCTGACTGTAATCTTTGTTCCACCAATGTAAGAGCTCTTTGTCCTTCTGGAGTAAGGATCCTCGGAGAACAAAGATCAGGATCTCCCTTAAGTATATCAAATAAAGGTTTTAATTCTCCTGTGGTAATTTTCAAATATGGCCTAATCCAATTTATATCTCCAAGAAGTTTTTGAAAGTCATTTAAAGTTTTAAGTTCACTAGTTCTAATAGTTAATTTTAGTGGCTTTACCATAGTAGCCATAAGTTTAGTGCCCAGATATTCTTGAGTTTCTCCCATTTGTAACTTTTCTGGAGAGATGTTTAAACCATATTGTTGTAGAGTAGATATTAAGAATTGCAAAGCCTTTTCTAGTAATCGTCTATTTTTATGGCAGATAAGGATATCATCCATATAATGATAAATTAATAAATCTGGAAAAGTGTCCCTTGTAGGTTTTAAGGCTCTGTCTACATATATCTGACATAAAGTGGGACTATTAGTCATGCCTTGAGGCAGTACAGTCCATTCAAATCTTTGATCAGGCTGTGCATGATTGAGAGAAGGTAAAGTAAAAGCAAATCGCCAACAATCCTTTGCATGTAATGGAATTGAGAAAAAACAATCCTTTAAGTCTAAAATAATGGTGGGCCAATTTTTAGGTAAGGCTGTGATTAATGGCAATCCCCGTTGTAGAGGACCCATAGGAAACATCTGTGCATTGATAGCCCTTAAGTCATGTAATAATCTCCATTTTCCAGACCTTTTTTAATGACAAAGATGGGTGTATTCCAGGGGGAAGTAGAAAGTTGTAAATGACCTTCCTGTACTTGTTCTTGTACTAATTTATGAGCCGCTTGTAATTTTTCTGTAGTTAAGGGCCACTGTGGAATCCATTGCGGCTGCATTTCTGCGTGCAGTTTCCTGGCAAAAATCTTGATTTTGAACCTTCCATTCTATATATTGCCCTCCACTCAAAACTGCTCTTGCCAAATTGCTCCAATCATCAGGAGTAAGAAAGAGGGTAGACATAGATTCTACAATAGATACTGTAAATGCTGCTTGTGGTCCATAAGTACTAACTGCTTCTTTAAGCTGCTTTACCAACTTAAAGTCTAAAGGCTGGTGAAACCTTTGTTGATTTTGATCTTCCATAACAGGAAAGAACCCTTTATCAGGTCCGTAAATTTCCCTCCAGCCCTGTGCTTTACAGTCTGAACAATGACAAACTCTACCACAGCTTAGCCTGTAAGGCGGGGGCCCTTCATAAGGTGGCGCTGAAGCATTACAAGTCATTCGCTGAGTCACTTCCTCATTTAATTTAAAGTGCGCCACAGGCTTTACTTCCTCTTTGTGTCCTGTCTGTGGTTTCGTTAGTACTTCCTCCTTTTTTTTCCACTGCGCCACTGCATATTTTTGTAAGCTCAACTCTTGTAAAGCCTCTTGTAATGCCTTTTCTTTGTCTTCTAGCTGTTGCCCTATGCCCTCCAATTCCCTTAATGCCTGTTGACTAATTGAACCAGCTTGAGAACATTTTGTTTCCTCACTTATTTTGTGTAATTCTGTATCAGAAAGTCCTTCTTCACTCTCCTCAGAGTCCTGACTGAGCACTAACAGATCCTTTTTGTGACTCCTCTTTTACCTTTTCCAATACTTCCTCTCCCTGTGTAACTGCCTTTTGTAAAGCCTCCCGAGGGGAACGTAAACAAGTTCTGACCAAGGACCAAACCGCTAACGTCCCTGGTAGCATTACCGGACAGCGCTTTAGATCCTCTCCTAGATGTTCCCACTGAGGTATGTTTAACAGTCCCTCCTCCAAAAACCAAGGTGAAATCTCCTCTACCTGCTTTAAAAACGCCCGAGCAGTTTTTGTCTTTAAGGGAGTGCCGTTAGCTTTAAGAATTTCTTTCAAGGGACCTTCCATTCTACATCTAGCAACCTCGTTCCCCATTCTGAGGAAACTTTAACTTCTCGTTCCTAGGAACTTTATCACAATCACAATATTCTCGTCTCTAGGAAACTTCCCTGTCCACTGACAGATCTAGGTGCACACTTTCACAGATCGTTACTCACCTCACTCACCTCTCCGCGGCACGTAAGATTCCCGGGTTTCGGCACCACTTGTCGCTCTCGCCAGCAAGAACGACCCGGAGACATGATGGGTGGCAAGCTTCTTTATTAACAGCAGATTCTTCTTCTTCTTTTGGGGGAAGCTACACCTCACTATATGCCTCCAAGCGACCAATCATCATACAGAGCACGAGGGGAGAGCGTGGACAGATACAGGCAGCATATACAGGCATGCAGTGTCCATGAGGGGGCCTCAACCAATCACTGAAACTTCCTCAAGCGACATCAGTTGTCTGCGCACAAGCTAGCTACACTCAACCACACTGGCATCCTGCCAGGCGCCATCTTGGCCTTGCCACACCTAGGGCCAGGGGTCCGGCCGAAACCCCGACAGCTGGCCTAAGTCTTTAGAGCTGCATCTCCATCAGAGAAGCAGAGCTCCACCTGATCCCAGCTTACTCTTCAAGGTCTGTGTTTGTGAATCTTTATTTTCCAATCCCCCTTCACCCCTCACCAGACCAGAGAGTTTGATTGCACCTACCCAAGTTCCCAGGAGTGGACATGGCTTTGATAAACTTTGTTACATTTGTAAAAACCTGGTCATCTATTAAAGGACTGTAAGATTAAAAAAAAGGGGGGGCTGCAAAAACAGCCCAATCAGAAATATTCAATCTGTCATAAGGATTTCATTGGACTAATCAATGCAGATCTAAAACAAACATGTCAGGAAAACTATTTATGGGTCACCTCCTGACCCAAGGTCCAAAGGAAGAGGAACCCTTCTCATCTGCAGATGCAGATGTCTCCTTCACAGATGTTTACAGTTCAAACAGAAGCTCATTCCACAAATACTTTCTTGCTACTAGAGGGAGCACAGGGTTAGATTTGCTTACTACTGAGGATGCTCAAATATGTCTAACTGGGGAAGTTTATAAAATCCTTACCCAAACTCAAGGGCCTCTACCCAAAGGTAAATT
This sequence comes from Sciurus carolinensis, assembly GCF_902686445.1. NCBI lineage: Eukaryota > Metazoa > Chordata > Mammalia > Rodentia > Sciuridae > Sciurus > Sciurus carolinensis. Next base: position 310,236 of record NW_025920197.1, on the reverse strand, counting down.
TGGCTTAATTTTGCCCCACTCTCACAGTGCTAAAGAAGGAAAATCTATAATTCCAGAAATGATCGATTCTGATTACACTGGTGTAGCATACATTTAAGTTTGTCTCATATGCCTTTAATTCTCCCCAAAGGATCCTCCATAGTTCAATTAATTGTCCTTCTTTATATTACTGCCCAACAACCCCTAAATGAAAGAGGAAATACAGAATTTGGTTACAGTATTATAGAAGTCTGTTTACCTATTACTGAAAATAGATGAAAATTAACCATTTTTTTAAAATGAGCAGTCAATCACAGGGTTATTGGACACCAGTGCTGATGTAACAGTTATACCTGTCTCAATGTGGCCTCATGCATGGCTCTTTCAGAGGGCCATCCCAGTGTGGGGCATTGGAGGAAATAATAAACAGATGTCTAAAAGGTCTCTATGTTTGCAATGCTTCACCCCTTCCAACTCACAAGTTATTACTCACATTCAAACGTGCATTATGGCTATTCACTTTCCTTTAAGGGGCAAAGACATCTTACACAAGTTACAAATGCCTATGGAGTCACCTTATTTATAGGGGTCTCTGTGGAAATGACCACCTTGCCATTAAAGTGAAAGGTGTACCACTCCTGTCTGGATAGAACAGTGGCCATTGTCTAAGGAGAACGTGGCAGCTGCAGAAGCTCTCATTCAAGATCAGTTATAATTGGGACATATTGAACCTTATAACAGACCATGGAATACACCCATTTTTATCATAAACAAGAAATCAGGGAAATGGAGATTATTACATGATTTAAGAGAAATTAATAAATATATACAACATATGGATCCACTTCAATGTGGATTGATTGCCTAATCCTAATTTAATTCCTCAAGATTTTTCTTTATATGTAATAGGCTTAATAGACTTTTGTTTTTACTATTCCTCTTTCCTGATAATTGAGAAAAATTTGCCTTCACAGTTACTGTTTTCATTCATCATAAGCCTGCTGATAAATATCAGTGGTAAGTTCTTCCTCAAGGTATGTTCAGTAGATGCACATTATATCGACATTTTGTGAATAATGCTCTTCAGTGTTTCTGACAATTATTCCCACATATTCTTGTTTATCATTACATGAATGATATTTTGATTTCTGGGCCAATACTTACAGAACACTTTAACTAAATTACACCACATTCTAATACAATCTGGCCTCTATGTGGTCACAGAAAAAATTCAATGACAACTCCCTATTAACTAATTAGGACATAAAATACTCCAATTTTATTCCATTCTTCATGTTCCAAAATTAACTCTTTCTCCCAAATTCTTCTTAGTTCATTTACAACAATTATTAAGACATTTTAATTGGGCTTCACCATATATTTCTTTAACTACTGATATGTTGCCACCTCTTTTTTTAGCTGTTGAGAAAACAACATAATCCCACCAGTTTTTTTCATTTAACTTCTTCACTCACTGCCACTTTTCAGCATGTTAATGAGAAGTTATTTACAGTTCTTATAGACTCCCAACTGTCACCACCTGCAGCAACAATCCCACAGATATTTGTTACCACCTGCAGCAACAATCTCACGGTAATTAATCGGAGGTGGACTGGATACTGAGCTACTTCTATTATCTTTCTCTTTAGTGTGCTGCTTTCTTGCTTGTTCACTAGTTTATAGAGGAAGAGAGGCTTACTTGCTTTTAGAGGAAGTTTTAGAGGAAGACAGGCTTTCCTTAGAGCTTAGAGGAAGAGAGATTTGCTACACTTTCAGAGAGGCTACTATTATCAGAGGAGCTATTTCTTAAATGTATGCTGCTTTTTAGAGGTGCATCCTGCATCCTGTGATCTTCATTCTGCGAGCTGCAATCTGCATTCTGCAATCTGCCATCATCAACCCGCAACCTAGAGGTGTATGCTTAGTCCTCTGCCCAGCGATCTATCAGAGTTGCTGCTTATCCTCTGCCCAGCAATCTAGAGGTGTGACTTATCCAAGGTGCTTCCTATAGGTGCGTGTCTTATATACCTAAGGCAGCCAATCAGCTTAGGATTAGTACAATTGAGGCACGCCCCTTGGTACCAATCAAGAAAGAATGAGGGATATCTGTTGACCACTGGCACAGAGGAGACATTAAATAATCAGGCAAAAGTAGATCACGCTGTGTTAACACTAACTATGCACCACATCTTGGCTCAATGCCAGCTGCCATCTTAGGGTTACCCAAACATGTCTTCTGCACCCAACACTCAATGTTCTTTTATCTCTAATAATCTTTACAGGAAAGCCTTATGCCTTTACTTCAGTTGTTGCCATTTATCATCAAATCTTGTATATAGTACAGTGGTCATATTCTCCTCAATTTTCAGGAAAGAAATGTTCTCCCTTATGCTGATATGTGTTCAAATGATCTCAGAATGTTGTCATCATATTTTATCTCTTTTAGGAACAGATATATTCATGTTCTTTATCTTACTTATAGAAAGACTTAACATTTACAGTATTTACAATTTTCTTCATATTCTCAAACTGTTTTAACTAAATTTTTAGCTCTTATTGCTTTCCATGCACCTCAGAATGAATGCCTTTCCTTGTGTCAAGTCTCTCATGCTCTTTCTATGATCTCCTCCATTCCATTTTACAGTGGGATTACTGTCTATACTGATGGAGGAAAACAACAAGATTATTATGTATATTCACTGATAAAATATGGACTGATTATTATACATTGTCTCAAGTTTCTCCACAGTGTGCAAAATTAGCTGCAATTATTTTGGCTCTTCATTTGTTTCCCAGAACATTAAATATCATTACAGATTCTCAGTATTTAACAAAACTTATACCTCACATTTTCTCTGCAATTTGGTCACATCATTTGGACTCTAATTTGTTATCCCTGCTTATTACTCTTCAATGTCTTTTACAGGATTATTCAGCTCCAGTATTTCTTCCTCATATATGTGGCCACACTAAGATTTCTGGACCACTCACTGAAGAAAATGCTCATAGTGATGCTGCTATAAAATCGATTTATTCTCTCTTTTCAGATGCCATGGTATCACACATTTTTTTCATCAAATGTTTTTTTTAATGAAATCCTTTTCTATTTCCTCTCAAGAGGCCCATATCATTGTTAATAATTGCTCTCATTTTAAACACTTTTGTTTCCCCACTTGGGAAACGGTAAACCCTCAAGGTTTATATTATAATGCCCTTTGGCAGATAAATATAACTCATTTTCCTCCTTTTCACCCCTTATTTATTTTTACATGTTACCACGGATACATCCCCAGGTCTTATATGGGCCAGTGCACATTGTTCAGAGAAGGTCTCATCCTGTATTTCTCATGTGCTCCTTTGCACTGCCACCATGGGCAAATCTCATTATTTAAAAACTGAGAATGCCCCTACTTATACTTCTAGTTACTTTGCTAAGTTTTGTAATCAATGGAATATAATTTTAACCCATGGAATTCCTCACAATCCTACTGGGCAGACTTTAGTAGCCTTACTAAAATGTGCCTTTTAAAAGAAATCAAAAAAGGGAACATAGCCTTACTCATGTTAATAATGCTCTCAATATTGCCTTGGTCACAAGAAATGCTCTTAATGTAGAGTATGAAGATAATACACATCATTGGTCCTCTGTCTTGGACAGGTTCTTTTCCTCTAAGAAACCCCTACCAAAGATTTAGGTAATACCAAGTTCCACCATAAAAATTATGGCAGGACCCTGCACCTTTAATTACATGGGAAAGGGAATATGCTGCTGCTATTACTCCTACAGGATCTGTCTGAATTCATGCCAGATGTGTGAGATCCATCCATCATCATGATTTGGCATCAATGACTTCACAAAGTGATTCCCAAATTCTATTTGACCCTGGATGAGGAGGATCCTAATTCAAAGAAGGAACTCCAGTAAGAACAAGAGGCCCAAGAAACCCTCAGTCTAGTGATTTGGGGGGATATAAAGATTTTAACATCTACTTAATATTTGCTAGCACAGATGGATTTAAAATGTACCCTGGGAAGTTTGGTTACAGTTCTGTTTGCCAAACTTACCCAGAATTCCACAACAAGCTGATCATTATTGTGTTATTTCTGTGTTATTATATCCTTGTTGGTAGTGATCAAGTATTTAGTAAAAATTAATTCTTTTTAAATTTGTATCATCAATCTATTCTTGATAATATGGCAGCTATTGATTATTTTTTGATGTTACATCATAAGGGATGTCAGAATTTAATAATATGTGTTGCTTCCATTTAACTAACAATCTTAACCCCATTTAAAGGGAATTGGATCATCTTAAGGACATTGTAAAGAAGGTGCAACAAGATGATGGAAGATGGGATTTATTAGATTGGTTAACCTCATGGCTACCAAATTTTACATAGATCAAAGAGCTATTCATTGGAGAATGTTTACTAATGTTTGCCTTTTTATACTGTGCTTGTTTTTGCCAATGTTTGCCTTGCTTTATTTCTCCACCTTCCTTGAACAGAAGACTAGTCATGTCTATTTTACAGGCCATACAAACAAAAAAGTGGAACTGTAGGGATTTCAGATCAGTCAAAATACAGAGGAGAAAAAGTCTTTCAGTTGAGCAAATGCCTCAGGACACAATAGGTGCTCTGTTTGAATGACTTAGAAATACTCTGCAACTCTTCGGTCCTTGAGGCCTGGAGACACTATCTTATTATAATAACCTTTGGTTCTAGTGGACTCTGCAAAGCAAGCAAGTTGTGTGATCTGGACATGAACCAAGAGAACTGTACATGTAACCTAGTGTAACTTGATATGACCCTGGAATTGATAATGAACTGGACTGGTTTTCCCACAGAAGCCACTTCTTGCTCTTCACCATCCTGTATACATGACACTTTATTAGCTCTCTCCTTAACCCTTATTGCTGGACCCCAATTAACCTTTACACACCACCCTGCACATGTCTAAGCAGAAAAGGAAAAGTGGGGAAACTGAGACCTGACAATAGCAGCCAAGTGAAGCTGATAGATTAGGAACTACATCTGATCCTAGTCTCACCTTTTCCCCCTTCCCTCACTTTGATAGAAATGAGACAAGGGTTAAATGTAGCACAAAGGAACCCTGTTCTTTGAGAACATATTGAGGCCCTTTAAGGTGCACTGGCTAACACAGAGAGCCCATTAGTGCCCTTTCCAAGACCCTGGTGTCCTGAAGATATATGAATGTGATTGTACATTGGGAGAGGCTATTTTTGTTTTCTGTTGCCAGCCACATGGGTTTCTTCAATCTAGCCAGATTATATGAGAAACTAGAGGGGAAAATAAGCAATACCTACTAAGAATTGAGCACTCACTGTGCCCAGTCTTTCACAGTAGCCCCACATTACCCATGATGACAGATGAAAGTCATTGATACAGACGGAAACACTGAGACTTAGAGCTAAAGTATGTTTCCCAAATTCAGGGTCTCAATTTCTGTACTCCTCACCACTAACAATTTCTGCTTTTCTCAGAGATGGGGTGTGGAAAGAAGTACAAGGGGAGCAGATTGGGGCTTGGAGGAATTAGCTCTGTTCTTTAAAATTGAAAAAATTGTGCAAATTACTGGCAGTTAGGAGAAAGTTTTGTGGCAACTCACTTGGAAATTGGAAAACCACATCAATATATTTTAAGTTATAAGAGATCAATGGCATCACTGCCACTAGAGAGAATGTCTGCAGACACCTCTGGGAAAATTTTATTCCACTATAATCCTGGGGAAGTAAAGCTCTGTTATTGTCTCCATTCTTCATTCAAAAAAACAAAGCCAGGAAATTTTAAAATATGCAAACCAACTATGTTGAAACTAGAATGAGAATCCAGATCTCCATTGTTCTGCTCTAAGATATTTCTCCCACCTGGCTATGTTGCCTTTTACAAGACCCATCAGATTACTATCCTGAGGAGTGTTCATACTACAGCTATTATCCAAAAAAATAAAAAGAAAGAAAATATTAGAAAATCTCTTTATAAATCTAGGAAGAGGAGCTAGCCAGGGTTGAAATATTTTTACCCAAAAATTAATCTTTCATCTTAATTTTATCCTGCTGAATATTGCTTCAAAAAGTGAACTTTATATATATAGACATTGTAAGAAAAAGTATTATGGGGTCTTTCTGGCACTTATTCAAACTGCATTTTATTGATTATGGTGATATGTAAGGAATTCTCTAGTTTTTAAAAAATTTGTACTTATTGTGATTTTACTCATTCTATATATTTAATTCTGTTTTTTAAAAAACTGAATATTCTGGCCTTCAGGACTCCTGATCCAACAGGAACCAGCCCTGAGGACCCTGCACCAAATAAAGGAAAAAGTAGACCCAAATCTCCATCATATTGACTGAGGAACAGACTTCCTAACAATACACCCACAGAGCAAGAAATTAATGCAAGAAACAATAAATGGATGGATTTAAACTAAAAAACTCTTTCTCAGCACAGGAAACAAGAATGTGAAAAGAGATCCTATGGAATGGGAGAAAATCTTTTCCACAGGGACTTCAGAGAGAGCACTAATCTCAAAAATTTATGAAGAACTTAAAAAATTTGATAACAAAAACAAAGAACTCAATAAATAATTGGTCTAAGGAACTGAACAGACACTTCACAGAAGAAGACATACAGGTGATTAACAAATATATGAAACAGTGTTCATCATCTCTAATAATTAGAGAAATGTAAAGATTTTATCTCACTCCAATTAGAATGGCTATTGTCAAGAACACAAGCAGTATGTGTTGGCATGGATGTGGGGGAAAAGGCACACTCATACGTTGCTGGTGGAGTTGCTAATTGGTGCATTTGTTCTGGAAAGTAGTATGGAGATTACTCAGAAAATTTGGGAATGGCCCACCTTTTAACCCAGCTATCCCACTCCTCAGTTTATACCCAAAAGATTTAAGATCAACATATTACAGTGGCACAGCCACAACAGTGTTTATAGCTGCTCTATTCACAATAGTTAGATTGAGGAACCATGAGATAGAGGGATGTTACTCCATGAACACTGAGGCATTTTTCATTTACAAATGAGCTGTGGTTGTCTCCTACTCTCGAGAATAAGAAGTTGAGAATATTAAACTAAGAGAGAAAAGGGTTTGCAAATAAATGATAACAAGGTATTAGAATGATCACTGAACCCTAATATTTTCCCACATGTCACAATTTAGAGCCCAGGTATTCCTGTTATTGTCAATGAACTATCCAACTCACCTGGAAGTAGAACTGAATGCACATTCTCAGCCTTGACGTGGACCTACCGAATCCAGTCTGTACTTTAACAACATCTCCAAGTGATTCCTATGTAAGTTAAAATTTGATAGACATTAAATAATCCAATCCCTTCATGACTGTTAGAAATTTTTTATAAGCATGATAAACATCAATCTCCTGTGTTCTTTTTTTTCTCTCTGTCTTAATTCCTCTTATGGCTCATGAGATAAAAGAAAATTTTTTCTAAATGATAGATGTATAAATTTATTTTTAAGAAAAAACATGCAACTTACTAAAATATTAATAGAACCACCTATTTGTAAATTGATGCATTCTGTTCCATCATTCCAGATGTGGAACAACTATAAAAACATAAATTGTTCAACGAACATACCACTTGTGGTAATTTTGAGAGAATATGTGACTATTATGTTCACAGAATTGAATACTTAGGACTTAATGGGCTAAAAAATAAAATCATCTTTATGAAACTCTATGAAAAAACCTGGAAAAATATTAATATTTATATAAGTAGCTTTCCTTCAATAAAAAAAACATAGATGAACAGCTCCTATAGAAATAAGCAAAGATGAACAGGCAACTCTCAAAAAAATAAAAAGGGAAATAAATGTTTGAAAATGGCACAAAGAAATTAAGCCATTCAAAAATGAAAAGGAAAGTCATAATGGGCTTCTTTCATATATCACTGAATAGAATCTAAGAAGTTCACCCAGAAGGAAAATGGTAATCACAAATTGGCCCTGGCAGGTTCTTGACTTACACAACAGAAAGGAATTTTAGGGCATGTCAGAAGAAACACAAAGATTTATTCTGGAAAACAAGGAGATTATTTAGAAATATAAATAAAAGAGCCAGATATACACTCAATGGGAGAAGGGGTGCAGGTACTTGAGACTGAGACTCACTTTAGGAGTAATGGACTCATCTTTTTAAAAGAAATTTTGTAGATAGTGAACGTGAGACATGACAAGTGTTTGAGAGTATATCTATCTGTTGAGCTCAACACTTAATCATGGAGCATGGGGTCCATTACAGTTGCCTGCTTCTCTCGGGGTCTCTATGTTGATGTCATCCAGTCAACATATAATGTGCAGAATATGCTGATGAGTCTCTAATGATATTTCCCCTTCACTTTATATAGTCTAAAGGAAGCTTTATGAAAACTAGCAATAAATATGAACATTAATTTGACTCACAATACTCTAAGATTCACATTCTTTTAAATTGTTTCTGGAGGAGAATAGTCTTGGGGAAGAAAGGTGAGGATGCTCATAACAGTTTCTCAGATTTAAATTTGCAATTTCTCTGTTGGTTTCCCTTCTACCTATCCTTGTTTATTCTGTCTCTACCTCAAGGGGCATCAAATCATGTTTTCCTGTTCTTATAAAATTTCAAATGTGAATATATATTTTATAGTAAACTAATACATTGTTTTCATGAAAAGGCAGGTGGTGATGAGTCTAATAAGTCACTTGTTACCTAACTCATTAAGAAATGTTCCTAATGAATTCTCAGTAGGTTCTCTGAGAAAAATAATTCCCAATACCATTAGAAGGCAAGTTACAATATAAATGTGTCCACAAAGGAATATTGTGCATCTTTCATGTGCAAACAAAGGTCCCCATTCCCCATTCTTGTGGTTGTGTTACTTACAGTTGGACCTGTGGACCTCTCCTGATGAGAACTCTCCCCTCCAGAGGCTTCAGTGTTTCACTCTCAGATTCCTGCCAACATCTAATCCAGCCTTACAATCAGCACAACCCCAAACTGTTGAACAGAAACTCTAGGGGTAGAGCCAGAAGGCTATGTTTTAGTAAATATTCCAGGTGATTCCATAGCACCTCAAGTTTGATCACAATAGGTGGAAACAAATTGCTTTCATTCCACGTTTTTTGGAAGTGTTTATCAGATTCTTTTTTTCCAGCCCTGGGGCCAGGCAAGAGAGAAACAATTACAGTAATTATATGACAAGCAATAATACTTCCTGGAACAAAGGAGGAACCAGGAATAATGTTCCAGGAAATTAATGTCTAAAGTGAGAATAAATAAGAGGAAATCAACAGCCAGGACAAAGAGTGTTCCTGGTGAAGAGAATGCCACATGCAAAGCAGGGTTTTAATTTTAACATAAAAAACAGAGTACCATGAAGGTTTTTATACAGGGGATTACCCCATACAAAATGTCTTTAGAAGCATCATTCAGACAATACCCTGGATTGTGGCTATGCATGAGTGGAAACCAGAAGAGCTACTAGGAGGTGACTGCTGCAGTTTAATTAAGAAATTACAGTGACAGCTTGGATAGCACAGAAGCAGCACCTGAAGGAGCTGTTTAGGAGATAGGACGTGTGTGATTTGGATCTGCAATATCCTGCAAAACCTCCCAAAGCTTGGTGGTAAAACAATGATAAGAAGCAGGGTTTTCAGGAATTGGTTGGATTATAAGGGCTGTAATCTCACCAATGGATTAATCCATTGATGAATTCATAACAGAATAAGATTTTGGGAGAACTGGAAACTGTAAGATATGGGACCAGAAGGCAGTAGTTCCTTGGAAGTCTATCCTTGAGGACTACAGTTTTAACCTGACCCCCCTCCCCATATCTATCTCCCCCCTCTCCCTCACCTTTCTTTCAACTATGAAGTGATAAGATTTGCATTACTACATACTCCCCACCATGATATTCTGCCTCTTAGAAGCCAAGAGCAATGGGGTCAAATCATAAACCAAATTAAATCTTTCCTCTTTTTAGTTGATTCTTCAGGAAATTTGCCACTGCGATGGATATCTGGATAACATAGGACCCATAACTAAGAAAGGACATTGTTAAGGGTGCATCCTGTTTTCCAGCTTAAAAGAAGACATTTCATTTCTGTACAGAAAGATCACAGGTGGAGAGAATAAAATAAAAGTATGGTGTGCAAAAGACCCTATTTTAAATTTGAATCTGTTAAACTTTATGTGTGTGTTGGACTTCCACACACAGAAGGGATAATTAGACATGTGGATGTTGAATATAGAGCAGAACAAAACAAGAAACTTCAAGCTTTCTTCAATAGCAAAATGTCAAAAAGTTAAGGACAGAAAATATGACCTCTACATTTCATTATGAAGGTATCCACACAGACCTTAGGAGAGAAGTTTTGGTGAAAGTTTGAGCTAGCCCCTGGATGATAGAGGAACAAGGGTGTGGTAGAGATGGCAGAATTGGTTTTGGGATGGGGCAACTTGCCAAGGTGAGGCAGAAGATGGCAAGAAGGGTAGAGGCATGAGAGAAATTTGAATCCTAAAGAAATGTGCACCAAGAAGGAGGGGTTCATGTTGAATTCTTTCATTAAATTTTCAGTTTTTGAAATTTATCCATGCTTTTGCATCTATCAATAATTCACTCCTTCATATTGCTGAAGAATAGTCTACCATATGGACATACTATGACTTCTTAATCTCCAGTTAATAGGCATTATTATTTTGAATGTTTGGCTGCTGTGCATGTTTATGGTTTTTTCAACTACTTTCTCTTTTAGTATATTTTTATTTATGTTTTTCAATGCTCTATATATAGGAGTAAAACTGCTTTTTCACAAACCAGTTATTTTTTTTTCATACCATGAATTGAGCATAGTGGTGGTTAACCACTGAGCCAAATCCCCATCTCTTTATTTTCTACTTTATAACAGGATCTCACTAAGTTGCTTAGGGCCTTGCTAAGATACTGAGGCTGACTTTGAATTTTGGATTCTGCCTCTGAAACTTAATAAAGTTTTCTACCTATTTAGTTGCAAATGCCTTTTAATGGGCAAATACTATTCCATGTGTATATATACAACATTTTCTTTATTCATTCATCAAAATTTTAAGTTTTAAAAAATTAGTGGGATATAGTATGCATACCTGTTACCCCAGTGGCTTAGATGAGTTAGGCAGGAGGATCACAAGTTCAAAACAAGACTCAGCAATTTATTGAAACCCTAAGCAACTCAGCAAGAACATGCTTCAAAATAAAATATAAAAGAACATCTGGGGATGTGTCTTAGTGTTTATTCGACCCTGGGTTCAATTCCTGGTTCAAAAAAAATTAATTTGTGATGAATTTAGATAAAATCATGTACAGAAAATAATATGAAAAAGGTAAATTTGAAACATAAGTATTACACATTTTAATTCTATACACATAAAATAAAAAAATAATTGATATAATAAATATGCACAAGAGAGTTTCATAAGATCATTAATTTTCTAAAATATTTTAAATTATTATGCATTCTTTCCTTGGTTTATTTCTTCTCAGAAATCATAAATAGGAACTCAAAACTATTATAAAAAACAAAGAAATATCTTTTCTCTCTAGGAAGACTAAGACCCTCCTGTTAGAGCACTTACAATTTAGTTGGGGTTTCAGTGGGCATCAGTAGATAGAAACAAATGTGAAAGTTATTTATTAATCATCTTTGAAATTTTTTTGCCTACTGAGGAAATGAGATTGTTAATAGAATTAGTCAAGGTAATTGTTAGAATGGAGTAAGTAGGTTGCTTTCAACTTACAGATGTAGTTATTATTATTATTACTATTATTACAACTACTCTGTAGGAAATGCTGCATGTGATCTCAAAAGTCAGTATCATAAAACGTGATTGCAAATAAGTAAATATTTGAAATATAATGCCTTCTGAAGTCAAGAAAGTATAGAAAACATCATCCTTAGGAATGATAGATAGAATGAACTGGAAAGTTATTTTCTAGAAGAACACCAAAATGTCATTTATATTCTTGGCTAAATATATTATATTGTTCTTTGTCTAATTAGCTTGGCCCAGCTACTTCCCACATTCATTAATGGCAATATATGGTTGCCAGGAAAATTTTTGCTCTAAATTTTTCTTTTTCATGTTATCTTCAAAGTCCCATAAAAGAAACACTAACACCATAGGCATATTTCTTGCTTGTAAAATTTTCTGTTTTCAGAAACAATGCCAATTACTGTTAACAAACACTTTGTTTATAAAGAAAACAGAACAGCTACCCCTTGATTACCAGAAAATCACCCTTACTGAGTGGATTTCTGTTTATAGGCTTTGTGCAGAATATTAGCTTGTACACGATTAATGAGAGTGAAAATATTATTAACCCTCTGAAGTAGGGATCAAGAGCTCTTTGATTAATTTTTTTAACTGGAATAAAATGAGAAAAATAACCAGTTTGCATAGATAACTGATCTAAAATTGATCAAAATTGATCCTCAAGATCTATGCCTAAATAAATTCCACTGAAAGTCTTTTTCCTGGATATTTAAATGTGATGTGTTCTTTGTTGTATAATAAAGAGAGAAAGAAATGATGATATAATTTTGGCCACAAATATTTGGCAAACTTAGAGTCTTTTTTAGAATTTTTAATTCATTAACTTAAAACCCATTCTAAATATTTTTATTATATTTTTCAGTTCACTAAAGATATATATTTATTTTACAATTTTGCACTCTTCAATGTACCTGAATGTTTTAAATTTATTTTTATTGTAAACAAATGGGTTACATGTTGATTCTGTACATGGAGTAACAGCATACCATTTGCATATTCATACATTTACAGTAATGATGTTTGATTCATTCCGTTATTCTTTTCCATCCCCCCACCCCTCCCACCTCTCTTTTCCCTCTATACAGTCCCTCCTTTCTCCATTCTTGCCCCCCTCCCACCCCCTATTATGTGTCAAAATCCGCTTATCAGTGAGATCATTCAACTTTTGGATTTTTGAGATTGGCTTATCTCACTTAACATGATATTCTCTAATTTCATCCATTTGCCTGCAAATGCCATAATTTTATTATACTTTATAGTTGAGTAATATTCCATTGTATATATATGCCACAGTTTCTTTATCCATTCATCAACTGAAGGGCATCTAGGTTGGTTCCACAGTCTGGCTATTGTGAATTGAGCAGCTATGAACATTGAGGTGACTCTATCTCTGTAGTATGCTGATTTTAAGTCCTTTGGGTATAGGCCAAGGAGTGGGATAGCTGGGTCAAATGGTAGGTCCATCCCAAGTTTTCTAAGGAATCTCCACACTGCTTTCCAGAGTGGCTGCACTAATTTGCCACCCCACCAGCAATGTATGAGTGTACGTTTTCCCCCACATCCTCTCCAACACCTATTGTTGCTTGTATTCTTGATAATCGCCATTCTAATTGGGGTGAGATGAAATCATAGTGTAGTTTTGATTTGCATTTCTCTTATTACTAAAGATGGTGAACATTTTTATATGTTTGTTGATTGCTTGTAGATCTTCTTCTGTAAAGTGTCTGTTCATATCCTTAGCCCATTTGTTGATAGGGTTATTTATATTCTTTGTGTAGAGTATTTTGAGTTCTTTATATATTCTGGAAATTAGTGCTCTATCTGAAGTATGAGTGGCAAAGATTTTCTCCCACTCTGCAGGCTCTCTCTTCGCATTGCTGATAGTTTCCTTTGCTGACAGAAAGCTATTTAGTTTAAATATATCCCAGTTATTGATTCTTGCTTTTATTTCTTGTGGTATGGGAGTCCTGTTAAGGAAGTCTGATCCTAACCCAACAAGGTGAAGATTTGGACCTACTTTTTCTTCTATAAGATGCAAGGTCTCTGGTCTGATTCTGAGGTCCTTGATCCATTGTGAGTTGATTTTTGTGCAGGGTGAGAGATAGGGGTTTAGTTTCATTCTGTTGCATTTGAATTTCCAGTTTTCCCAGCGCCATTTGTTGAAGGGGCTATCTTTTCTCTATTGCATATTTTTGGACCCTTTGTCTAGTATGAGAAAATTGTATTTATTTGGGTTTCTGTCCATGTCCTCTATTCTGTACCATTGATCTACCTGTATATTTTGGTGCCAATACCATGCTGTTTTTTTTACTATTGCTTTGTAGTAGAGCTGAAGATCTGGTATTGTAATACCCCCTGTTTCGCTCTTTCTGCTAAGGATTGCTTTAGCTATTCTGGGTTTCTTATTCTTCCAGATGAATTTCATAATTGCTTGCTCTATTTCTGTAAGGTATGTCATTGGGATTTTAATTGGAATTGCATTGAATCTGTATAGCACTTTTGGTAGTATGTCCATTTTGACAATATTAATTCTGCCTATCCAAGAACATGGGGGATCTTTCCAACTTCTAAGGCCTTCCTCAATTTCTTTCTTCAATATTTTGTAGTTTTCATTGTAGAGATATTTTACCTATTTGGCTAGATTGATTCCCAAGTTTTTTTTTTTTTTTTTTTTTTGAGACTTTTACGAATGGGGTTGTTTTCCTCATTTCCTTTTCAGGTGTTTCGTTGCTTGCGTATAAAAATGCTTTAGATTTATGCGTGTTGATTTTATAGCCTGCTATTCTGCTGAATTCATTGATGAGGTCTAGAAGTTTTCTGGAGGAGGTTTTTGGATCCTCTTGGAGGAGGTTTTGGATCCTCTTGAATTTTTGAAGTATATTTTTGACCCGTTCTTAGCTGTTTGTGTTTTTTTACCTATCAGTTCTTTGGTTCTTATGCACATGTCCTCATCATTTTTTTCTCACTTTTTTCTTTCTTTTTTTCTTTTCTTTTTGATTAAGTTTTAAATGACTCTCAAGTTATTCAGTGAAAGAATTAGCTCATGTGTTTACTTTATGACACAAAAATGATCATTTTGTACTTAAGTTATGCCTTATTAATTCACTTGTAGCTGCAGAGAATAATCTCCTTCATTACTTTATTATATTCAGATATTCTCTTTAATTTTCCCAGTAAGATATTTTAGTAGATAATTTAGAATAATTGTTGTCTTGAATTAAACAAGTATTTTCCAATATAATTTGCCTGTACTTGTTAATCCCACTGTCTTCTTAGTAATCAATCCATCTCCCCACCACCAAAAAAGTAAAATAAAATTAATACAGTTCTAATTTTTTCTATATATGTTGAATTAATCTTATGTAACTCATTAATTGAAAAATTCAAGCATGTAGGGGAAATAATGCATTTTTGTGTAGTTTGTCAACAGTTTCTGCTTTTATATCCAACAATTCATTTGAAGACATCTCTGATGGTGTTTTGATGCTGTTTTTAGAATTTTATATTAGAATGTGTTCACATGAATTGAGTACCTTTCAATAGCAAAACATGTATGATTTTTACC
>NW_025920197.1:263365-294349 GCF_902686445.1 Sciurus carolinensis | reverse complement strand
AGACATGTAAAGTACAAAGCAGAACATGTGATGTGCCACTGAGAAGTGTGACATGGAGCCCACTCAGGTAAATGCATTTTGAATATTTCTATATCCAGACTTGCTTAGAAAAAGAATAGAGTGAAGGGCCAGCTAATGAGAACTTACAGAAAGTAAAGTGTGTGCAAAAATAACGTAACTGACCCCAAAGTGAATGAAAGAAGGACAAGGAAAAATGTCAGTAGAGAAAAATGGAAAGTCAATGGCAAAATGTGTACTTAACTGTAATCACATCAATTATTATACTAAATATAAATGGGTTAAACATACCAATTAAGTGAAAAGATTGTCAAATGGTAAAAAAAATTACTCAGTTATATTCTGAATAAACGTCACATTTAAAGTTTAAGTACAAAGTAGACTAAAATGATAATATAGTAAAATATCATAGAAGTTAGTAGCATTGCTACTTTACATTAATAACAGATTAAAGGACATTGGAGAACTATCAAGTATAAAAGATCACCAAAGACATTTTCAATAATAAAAGTGCACCTGGAAGCACAATCATAATTAAAAATTTAACACTCCTCTTTAAGGAATAGATAACACATATTATTCAAAAGAATCCAACTACATGAGTAAGCAAATAAAGATAAGTTTCAGTGACTTTGATCTACTACAGAAATAGAGGGGACATGTCCCTACTTTTTGTGACTTCAGCATGATCTTTATTTCTAAAACACAACAAGCACTGTGTAAGGAAATTAAAATTTCAACTTCTCTAAAGAGTTAAAAAACAATGGAAAGCTAAATCCTAGGTTGTAAAGGGTTGTACATCACAAACAAGTGAGGTTTATTCCAAGACTCTAAAATTGGGATAACATTTGGCTATTTAATTAAATGTTCTAATGCTCATTGAAACTAAAAGTCATATTATCTATATAAAGTTAAAGTCTTTTTTAAAAATTCCACTACATTCCTGATTAAAAAATGTTATTAAACTAAGAATACAAAAGTACTTTTTCATCTGAAAAGCATAACTACCAAAAAAAAAAAAACCAAAAGCCAGTATTGATACCGCCGTTTACCAGTGACGAGTTTGCTTCCTCTAATGTTGAAGATTGAACACTAGAGAAGCAGCCAAGGCAAGCATATTGAGCAGGTTTTGTTTAAAAGTAATAATACAGACTTCTCCCAGCAGGAAGAAGGGGGCCATGGCTGATGTTCTAAAAGTCCCCAGAAGTGAGCGCACCTACATCTTTTATAGGTTAAAGTCTCTTTTGTTCTCCAGTTCTCTCCCCCCTTATCTCTCCTTGCCTATGTGACTAGGCCTGGTTTTGCATTAAGTGAGAAACCATGGGCAGGGGGAGGGCCAGGGTGATTCAGGCAGATAAAGGCCCAGGGGCCACCAATTAACAGCCCCTTGTTTGCAGTCCTTGATAAAGGCAGGTAAATTTGGTAATCAATGGCCTCCAGAGATCCTTGACATTCCATTCTTCCAGGGGCAGTCTCCAACCTCCATTTCCTAGATTTGACCCGATCCCCTATTTCTACACTAACTACCTATTCTTAATTCTGGCTTCATCCTCCCCCCTTTTGCTTTAGGAACTCCTAACTGCTGTAAGGAAAAGAAAGGGGGTGCCGATTGTTCTGGCTGCTTCGAAGCTGAAAGGGGGCAGCGAGGGGCAAGCAGTTTGGAGTTCCTTTTTAAAAATTGGGTCAATCGAGGGGTCCAAGGTAGAAGTCTGGTTGGGGAAGAGCAGGTTGTAAAGTCATCTGGGGGTGGGTGCTTCTATGATAGAAGAACAAAAAGACATGAGTACTGAAATGAGATTAGTACAAAGTAAATGTTGCAGCATCTGAAACATGCCACTGAGTATCATGAAAATGACAGAAGTCAATCTCTTACCAGGTGGTGGAAGAACTGAGAAATTGTTCCCATAACTAGGCCTAGCAAAGGCTGGAGAGGACAAGGCCTTTATTTGGGGACTTTAACATTGTCCAGGTTATCAGGAATGTTAACACAACATTTAACTTAATGTCATAGATGTCTCCAGAAAATATGGTTAAGCTACTTAATGTCATCTGATTTTTGTAAAATATCCCTTTATCGGTATAACCTGTGTTTAGTAGAGATCTCTGTACTTCTGTTACTTAGGGCTAGATAATCATATGAGCAAACATAGATTAAGTCTACCTGTGTAGCTTAGGAAGGTCTGCAGGCCTTAAACTGACTAAAAACTTCTGACTCTGGCAGTTTCTCTTGATAGTTATCAGGCATATTTGCCTAAGAATCTTTCTTTCATTTGTAGCTTCCAGTCTTTATTCTAGTGGGTTAATACAAGTGTACATCTTAAGTTACATTTAACTATTATTTCTTTTAAATGCCCAAGAATGGCTATATTTTGGTTTTAACTGTTTTGCTGGGTGTCTAAAGATCAAGCTGGTCAAAATGATTTGTTCCTGTCTGTTAAAGAGTCAGCTGAGTTCCCACAGGGGTCACTCCTAGAGAACTTAAGAGCAGCTTCTTAGTTCCACCAGTGCCAGTGGTTAGGCAGGGTCTCCTTGATGAGGTGGTTTCCTTTGGAAGCATCAAGGGATGTTTCCCTTTTTCCATGACCCTCCTCTGCAGCAGATGCACTGAGTGATTTTTCATCCTCTAGTCTCAACAATGTCCTTGATCAGGAGGTTGTGTGACCCAGAGTTGCAGTGCTCCTTAGAGAAGTCCTCTTATTCCCTGGGTTCAGGCTGACTTTGAGGGCAAGATACTGTTTTTTTTTTCTTGGCCTCTGTATTTAATTCCAATTTCTAAGTTTGATCTTAATCATCCAGCAAGCCAGTCTCACCAGTCATAAAGTAAGAGTACTGGGCTTTTACTTCAATGTCCATAACTTTACAGTTATTTACCCTTTTATCTAACTGGATTCTGTATTAGTATTGGAAGTTACCACTATCTGTTCTGTAGGTGATGGCTTATTGTCACAAGTTACCTAGGTTGTGTGTTCTTGAAGCAGCTACTTCTGCAAAACATTAACAGATAACTGTATTACAAAATGAAATTAGCAAGAGTAAAAATACATTCTGCTTGTATAATATCTATCTTGAATTTTGACTGAGAACCACATTATATCCCCTATTTGAGATCATAGTAATTTTACAACAAAAACCAATCTTTTGACTATAACTTTAAATAAGCTGAAGTCTGACTTATTTTGGAGACATTCTATTATGCAGTAAGGTGGGAGGCAGAGCCTTATCTCAGGTAAGGCATGGCTCTTTACAAATCTTAAGTGTTCTAATTCTGATGTTGATCTTTGCTTCTTCCTTAAATATCATTAAGTAGTTTACATATACTGTTTCCTGAGTCTATATAAACTTTATAATTAACATAATTTAACATTGTATCTAAAACATGAATCAAAGAAAGGCTGAGAGAGCTTTTAATTTTCCTTTTGTGTGATAAAGTGGCAAAATGTTTTCATGTTTCACAAATTAACCTTTAAACAAGTCAGGCTCTAACTTTTATAAATACATTTATATTTGAAATTCTTTATCTCAGTGTAAAAAGTAACAAATCTTACATATACCCTATTGATAACAGGTCCTATAATAGAACATTAAATGATAGAAATAAATCCTCAATAAAATTTACTTGTTATAAGTTTAAGATCACCATTACAGACAAGTTTAATCTGGAGAATAGCAGACCTTGATAAATTCCCTGCTTTAAAAACTTGTGTACCTGGAAAATATGAACACATTTAATATACAACTAGTGACCATTTCACAATTACCTTGACACTTTTATCTTACCAAATTTAGTTTTTAAAGAAAAATTTAGACTCTGTAACATAGTACAATAATCTAACAGTTGTTTAACCATAATTGTATAAACCCTAATTTTAAGACTAATTGTTCTAAAGAATAAAACTTAATAGACATAAAGTTAAGAGTAAATTAGTTTCTAAGAAATCCTTGTCATTTTACCATATAGACAGGTTGGATGTCAAAGAAAATTACGAGACCTTATTTTCCATTACTTTTGAAAATGAAGCTACTTGCTAAGTTCCTCACTGAGATATGTCATTGGTTATTGAGCTGCCTATGGCTGCTTATCCAGGATTTATTTTCCCCTTTGTGACAAACAGGTTAAATCTTGCTTCGTAGGTAAGCTGAGGACAGGAGCTTGAAGTAAGGCCCCTTCTTGATATTCCTGGGGCAGAATATTGTTCTATAGTGGCTATTTTCTGTAGTATTGAACCTGTTGATGACATAATTAAGCTTTATTTTTGAGATCTTTTAATTCCTAGTAGCTAAGAAGTTTAGGAGCTCCGTAATGTCATTTACTTACTGGAGAACAATCACAGAATGTTTTATCTTCTCTGAATTTTGTTAAGTCTTAGCTAGGTTTGTCCGAACAGGTGAGGGCCATCTAAATCCTGAGGTAATACTGTCTAGTAGTTGAGATACAGTATCTGGTTCCTCAAAGGCAAACAGAAATTGCATTCAGGTCAGCATAAATAAAAAGCCCCCTTCTTTTAAATCTAATTAATAAACCAAGAGCAGTTGGAATCCAAGATAAAAGTTTATGGATTTAGAACTACAGGGTGGGGGAAATTACTGCGTCATTATTCTAAGGTTGTGGACTAGGCAGTTTGCTTTTTAACTCTAAAATGGGCAAATTGCATGGACTATTGCAAGCATTAAAAGTTGTCTATCAGTTTGAATGATCTTTAATAAGTCCTTTTCCTTGCCTATAGGTTCCCTTTTCTTTCTTTTTGATGTCTATTAAAAATAGAAGATGCAAGCTGGAGAAAATCATCTGAGGATTGATCAGGGCCACATGCCAATTTTGTAATTTCCTCTAAATATTTGGGGCTGACTAAATGATAAATTTATACCTTATAAATAGGTGGCCCTTTATGGATTCAGGATTCAGAGTGGTGTGCTTTCTTATTGCTTTTCTAAGTCTCTCCTTGAAAATAACAGGACTTTCCTGAAGGTTGCATAATAGTTTTTTTAGGCATCCTACTCATTTTTCGAATCCCAGTTAGGATGGTTTCTGTGAACTGCCTGTTCTCTAGATGGTTAATAGCATAATTTTCCAGGTGAAGTCAAATACCTGGTGTAAGTTTGAAATATCTCAATATTTATTAGGATCCTCCAAAAGCCTCCTTAAATTTATCTTTGTCTGTCTTAAGTTGGGAGGGTCCCCTCGATTTTCCTCCCTTAGTAGGTGATTACTCAAGGCTTTCTCCTCTCATGGTAGAGATTATTGATGTCAAGCATGGTAACATATGAAAGGCACTTTTCTTGATCATTTGTAATTTAGCAGTATGCAGGCTAGTGGAGAACCTGGCAATAGTGTTGAGAGAGAAGCTCCCTTTTGAGTTAGAAGTATTAGGGATGTCTCCCTAACTTTGAGCTTCCTTATGGTCCAGAAAAACCCATCTCTCACTACCTGGCTTTGCCAAAGTTATTTCTGGCCTTCTTCAGCAAAGTGGTAGGGTCCTAGTTTGCCCTGTGCTAGAGACTCTGGGAGGATTCAGACTTAAGGGCATTACTACTTTCCTCCTGCCACTATAAACTCCTAATTATGAAAAATGATAACAAAAGTAAAAAGTGTGCCTTTGCCTATCTTTTTGCCCTGCAGACTAAGGAATCTCCAGAGGGTGAGGGGACATCTGTTGGTTGTTAGGCATATAACGCTCTTTGCTTGGAGGGTCTCACAGGAGGGGTTTTTAAATGCCTCCCTCTTGCAGCTTAAAGAGAACACCATGAGCACATTTAAGCTCAGGAACAGTAATGGGGAGATTCTAGTGTCTAGACTAGTGAAGGCTAACTATGCACACAAAGGGAACCTGGGCATTTTCATACTAATCATCCCAGGCCTTATCCTACAGCTTGAATTCCTAATGTCTGACCGGCAAGGGAAGGGGAGCATCCAGGAGGGAGTGGTTGTACGGGAGTGTTGTGCACTGTGTGGCCCATATGGAGGCAAAGGTAATTGGCGCTTTCCCTCAGTGCCACTCATCTACCGATCACTCTGGATACCCCTCAGGGCTTTCGGGTGGGGGAGTCCAGAGAAGGAACCTTTGGGGTCTACCCAAGAGTAGCCTGGGCCAGGGAATCCCACAGTTGCTCCAACACTTCCTCCACCTCCACGCATCCTGGGCAGATCAGGACTAGGGACACTGTGTACTTGTGTCAATTGCGCTCCGGGCCTGGACAGAAAAGTAGGAAATGACTTCAGCACAGTCCAACATGCCTACAGAGCAGATGATTGGAAACTTGCCTGGGCCAGGTAACCTCTCACCCAAGTCTTAAGAATGGTGGCTGCACTAACTGCATTTAGGTAGCCGACGAGTGCCCATATTGCCCTCCAAAAATAAAGAGACAGAAAGATGCACCTCAAACAGATGTGGGGTGAGTGGAGAGAGAAGCTTACTTACCTTGGCGTATATCTCACTGGGGCCTCCAGATCTGATACCGCCATTTATCGGTGATGAGTTCTGCTCCTTCTAATGTTGAAGATTGAACACTAGAGAAGCACGCCAAGGCAACCATATTAAGCAGGTTTTATTTAAAGATAATAATACAGACTTCTCCCGGCAGGAAGAAGGGGGCCATGGCTGATGTTCTAAAGTCCCCAGAAGTGAGCACACCCTACATCTTTTATAGGTTAAAGTCTCTTTTGTTCTCCAGTTCTCTCCCCCCTTATCTCTCCTTCCTGCCTACATGACTAGGCCTGGTTTTACATTCAGTGAGAAAACATGGGTAGGGGAAGGGCCAGGGTGATTCAGGCAGATAAGGGCCCAGGGGGCATTAATTAGCAACTCCTTGCTTTCAGTCCTTGATAAAGGCAGGTAAATTTGGTAATCAATGGGCTCTGGAGATCCTTGACATTCCATTCTTCCAGGGCCAGTCTCCAACTTCCAGAGGCAGATGGCTTCATGGCTTCATTTCCTCGAATTGACCTGATTTTCTATTTCTACTCTAACTACTAGTCCTTAATTCTGCCTTCACAACAAGAGTGGAGTGAATATTTATGAATGCTTTGAAAATTATATAGACCCTCAGTCTTTGGATTTTGTTTTGGTCCTTGAAACAGTAACATTGGATGATGGGAATGTTGCATATGATTGTTAATATTATTATTAATATGAATTTAGTTTTGTTGATCAATGTATAAATAGAAGAGTTGAAAGTCCAAAATCCCCATGGGAGGTGGCTGGTGTGGAGGAAATAACCCTACCTGTGGCAAGTGGCAGTAAGGAGTATGATACAGCAGCCCCATTTCTCAAGAATAGTGGGAGATAATGTTTCATAGTTTTCTGCTTCCAAACCTGACCTGATTCCCAACCAGGAAAAAGGGATAAAAAGCCCTAGGCAATTTCCCCCACCTGACCTTGCTGAAGCCTGCAGCAGGCTCAGTGGTGGACCAAACTGAGAGTGAAGAAGAAAAAGTGTCCATTTTAAACTTCCCCTGGGCTGCTACACAAACTCACTGTCTCCTTTCTTCTCACCCCTTCTCTCTGCCTTTCTCTTTCTCACTCATGCTATAATTACTGCTCATTATCATTTTTCTTCTAGGATTCTTGTTTTGTTTTTCTTAAATGCTATTTCAAGTTCACAAGTTTGATCCTACATATGTAGGTTAATGATTTGTTGATCAGTTCTATTTTTTATCCAACTCTAGAGTTATTTTTGAACATGTTTTACATTTCAATGGAGATAAATGTTACAAGGCTTTTGCTTTTGTGTTATGTGTATATCATGTTTTCTGATGTCATATTGTCTGTCTATGTGCATGTATATATCATGTACATGATATTTAAATTAAGCATGCATAAAATTAAAATTTAAAAAATGGATCCAAATAGTTTTAATTCACGTGATTTAAAAAGGTTCAATTTAAATTGGGTAAACTATAAAAAGCAAAAGGTCTTTGAAAATAACTTGCAAGTCTCTCTCTATGTGGTCAAACTAATAAAATGTTAACATTTATAAATGTCTAATATCAATTGTTTCTAGGACTTTTCAGCAGGAAAGAGTTAGCACATATTGTGTAACACACTGGTCTGATATCTTGGTTTTACAGTAAAATAATTAAATTAGACTTAACTTATATAAGATTTCTCAAATGTGCTTGTTAGAGACATCTGATTAATTTGCAGAATTAGAATGCTAATTATTAAATAACATTGAGTACTCTTAACTCCTTAAATTCCAGGGGGTAACATACTTAAATGTTATTGGTGTTTTCATAGATTGGTGAATAAAAAGGGTTTAAATTTTCTTTGTGTCATCACTAATAACAAGGTAACTAAGAGTTAAGTCCTAACAGGTACAATTCTATATACAAAGGGCTCCAAAAGTTTAAACTGTGTTTCAATTAGAGTACTATAAACAACAAAGTTTTTAACATTGTTAAAATAGAGTGATTTAACTAAATTCAGAAATTGCATAAGAGTTGTTTAAAGATGAGAACAACAAAGGGTCAACAGAAAGGAAAGAAAAAATAAAAGGTTGTACATATGGAAATATATTTAGTGAAAAACAAAATGTTTCTGGGTAAGAAAATGCTTGTGTGGTAAACATGAGGGTCTAAGTAAGTGCTAAGACAGTCTGTGTGTAAGTAAAGGTCAAATTTCAACAAGTTTGCATGTAACTAATTTGTTTATATATATGTGAGATCATCAGTTAAAGCTACTTAAGATTTTTCCTAAGGTCAAATACTAATGTACTGATATAAACCAAAAGTTTTATCTATATGTTAAAATGACAAGGATTTCTTAGAAACACTAATTTACTCTTAAGATCATGTCTATTAAGTTTTCTTCTTTAGAAAAATTACTCTTGAAAATTGGGGTTACACAGTTTGGTTAAACAATAATTGTTAGAGTATTATACTACATTACAGAGTCTAAAGCTTTATTTAAAAAACTAAATTTGGTTAATATAAAGGTATTAAGATAATGGGAATGGTCATTATTTGTATATTAAATGTGTTCATTTCTTCCAGGTATGCAAATCTTCAGAGCAGAAATTTCTCAAGCTGCTCCTCTCCAAATTAAACTTGCCTGTAATGGTAATGTTAAACTTTTTTTTTTTTTTTAAAGAAACTTTTTAAACTTTTTTTTGTAAAGACTAAATTTTGGGGGGGATTTGTTTATATTATTTAATGCTCTATTATAGGACTTATTATCAGTAAGCTATATGTAAAATTTCTTACTTTTTCCACTGAGATAATAAATTTCAAATGAAATATATTTTTTAAAATTAGTGAGAGTTTTATTTCTTTAAAGGTTTATATCATGAAACATTAAAACCATTTTGTCACTTTTCCACACAAAAGGAAATTTAAGAACTCTCTCAGTCTTTCTTTGATTTGTGTTTTTGTTATAATGTTAAATTGTGTTGACTAATGCTCATATAGACTCAAGAAACAATGTATGTATATTTAAAATGATATTTAAGGTGAAAAGACCCCTTTCCCACCAGCTCAGGCCTATTTTAAGAGAAAAAGAAAAATTATTAACGGGGCATGTTAAAGGAATTTATCTGAAGATTTAGCTAAGAAAGAGGCAGGATAATTGGGAAAGTCAGAGCATGTCTGAACTAACAGGAGCTGATAAGCAGGAACTATAAAACTGTCCTGTAAAACTTCTGATACCAGATTCCTGACCAAGGACAGAGTAAATAGGATGAGATAACAAAGGACTGTAAATGAAAAAGTAAAATTATGGCTTGTGAAGCGTGTTATCCTAAGTTCTGAGCCGCTCTGACCCCCCCCAGGAAGGCTATCCTTAACAAGGTTCCTTCTCGGGTCAGCTCCCCTAGCCTTCACAGATAAGGTGAGAGAAGTCTGAGTTTATACATTCTTTACCATTTTTTACGACCCGTGCTGCGGGCAATTAGGGAAAGCCTGTGTTTATGCAGGTGCGGAAGAGAGAGGCTGCGGGCAATTTGGGGAAGCCTGTGTCTCTGCCTGTGTCTCTATCTTTCATCCCCCTCTCCAGTTAAAGTAAATTTATGGCTTCTCCAAGAATGTCTAAATGCTGGATTCAAAATAACCAATAAGAAATCTGTTGCTTACCGCGCGTGAAAGCTGCCCCTTTACCCTATAAAAAAACCTGTACCCCAAAGCCCGGTGTGCCAGTTCACCGAAGCTCTGGCTGAGGTTTTACTGAGCACCCGCAGGTGCCTGTGTAATCAATAAACTGCCTCTTGCTTTTGCAGCCAGGGATCACGTGAGTTCTTCCTTGGACAGGGGGTCTGAGGGTCTTTCATTTGGAGGTCCCACCGAGATTTCCCTTCGACACCCCGAACCCCTGCCCGAGGAATGGCCAAATACTCTGGGAGGTAATTTAAGCTGGCCAGCAGGGGGTTATTGTCTGTCTTTGTCTGTCTTGTGTAGTTGCTTTGTCTTGTTCGTTCTGAAGCGCAGCGATTGTACTTTGTAGGGGCACGCGTGTTCCAATTTGTAGTTTGGGCAGTCTGAGAGGGAGTTGACGGACTCTGACTTCTCTCCTGCTACCCTGGGAGACGTCCCAGGGGTTTAAACCTTTGAATGCTTTCACTTTTGAATACTTTTGGTTTTGAATACTTTTGGTTTGTGCTGAAAGCGTTCTGAATTTGAATCCCTTTGCTTTTGAATGCTTTCGGGCTGTGCCGAAAGCGTTTTGAATTTGAATACCTTTGGTTTTGAATGCTTTTGGGTTGTGCTGGAAGCGTTTTGAATTTGAATACCTCTGGTTTTGGATACTTTCGGTTCGTGCCGAAGCCGAAAGCGTTTTGAATTTGAATCCCTTTGCTTTTGACTTGTTTGGTGCTCGATTCGTCAGGACTTGTTTTTGGCCGGAGGGGCTTGCACTCTCCGACATTTGATTTCCTCGGTCCATGCCGAGGACGCGCAGCGTTTGTAATCTGTTGTCTGGTCTGTGTTTTCTTGTGTCCTGTGCCTGTTTCTTAAATTCCTTTTTTTACCAGCAAGACTGAAATGGGGCAATCCATGGTAACCCCCCTGAGTCTCACCCTCGACCATTGGCACGACGTCCGCAACTGTGCCGGCAACTTGTCGGTCGAGGTCAAAAAGAAGAAGTGAGTAACCCTCTGCACTCTGAATGGCCAACCTTCAATGTAGGCTGGCCCAAAGAAGGGTCTTTGTGACTCTGTCGCATTTGAGTGACTCTCACATCTGAGCAGCTTTTGTGCTGCATTCTGGCGACTTGTCGCTTCTGGTTAACTCTTGGCCCCATTTGGGCATTGTGTTGCGCCTGGGCAACTCATTGATATAATTGGAAATTGTTTGTTTTTATTGACAAAGTACCAGCTAGCCAATTTTTGATTTAGCGCGCTACGTGTCTGTCTGTTTGTGTATTGTACTATATGGTCTTTACTCTTGCCTTCTATTAAATTCTTCATTGTGTTAATCCGATCTTAGGCTTAGGGATACTCATTGCAGGGTACTTTTACAGTCCTTCTCCTTGTTCCTGAGAGATTTGTTTACTCCAATCCCCCTAGGCAGAGAGCTCAGCAGCTCCATTCCTCAAAAGTAGTGAGAAATGATGTTTTGTGATCTTCTGCATTCAAACCTAACCTGATTTCTCAACCAGGAAGAAAAAGGGTTAAAAAGTCCTGGGTAATCTTCCCTCCCCTCTGCCTGGCCTTGCCAAAGCGTGCATTGGAATGTAAGCTGCAGCAGTCTCAGCGGGAAGGGGCGGGTAACCTGAAGAAAAGGAAAAAAAAGTGTCTGTTTTAAACTTCTGGGCTGGTACCCAGAACTAACTTATTTTCTAGGATTCTTCGTTTGTTTTGTTTTTCTTTAATGCTGTATTTTTGAGCTCATAATTTTGATCCTGCATACCTAGGTTAATGATTTTTTTTCTTTTTGATCAGTTCTATTTTTATTCAACTAGAGTTTTTGAACATCTGTTACATTGCAATGGAGATAAAGTTACAAGGCCTTTGATTTTGTGTTATTTGTATGTTGTGCTAATGTCATGTTTTGTCCGTATCAAAACTGAGCGCTCCTAAAATTAAAATTTAAAAATGGATCCAAATACTTTTATTCACGTGATTTAAAGGGTTCAATTCAAATTGGGTAAACTAATGAAAGTAAAATGTCTTTGAAAATAACTCACAAGTCTCTAGGTGGTCAAGCAAATAAAATATTGATGTTAATAAAATGTCTAATATCAATTGTTCCTAGGACTTTTCTTCAACAGGAAAGAGACAGCAAATACTGTTCAGGACACTTGCCTGCTTTCTTGGTTTTTACAGAATAAGTGAATTAGAGTTAACATGTATGGGATTACTCAAATGTGTTTGTTGGTGACATCTGATTAATTTGGAAAATTAAAATGCTCATTGTTAAATAACATCAGGTACTCTTAACTCCTCAAATTCCATGGGGTATCATACTTAAACCTTATTGGTGTTTTCATAAGTTGGTAAATAAAAGGGTTTAAACTTGCTTTGTGTCATCACTAAATTAAAAACAAGGTTACTAAGAGTTATGTCCTAACAAGTGGAATTCTATATACAAAGGGTCCCAAAAGTTTCAACTGTGTTTCAATTAGAGTACTATAAACAACAAAATATTTAATCTTATTAAAATAGAGCAATTTATCTAAATTCAGAAATTTCATAAGAGTTGTTTCAGAATGTGAACAAAAAGGGGTCAACAGATAGGAAAGAGAAAATAAAAGGTTCTGGGTTTGAAAATGTATTTAAGAAAAAAAAATGTTTCTGGGTAACAAAGTGCCTGTGTGATGGAATACATGAGGGTCTAAGTGCTAAGAAAGTTTGTGTGTAAGTAAAGGGCAAGTTTCAACAAGTCTGTGTGTAACTAAGTTGGTTGTGTGTATGTGAGACAGCTAAAGCTATTAAAGGTTTTTCCTAAGGTGAAATACTAATGTTTTGATGTAAACCAAAGTTTAATCTACATGGTAGAATGACATGGTAAAATGGCAAGGATTTCTTAGAAACACTAATTTACTCTTAACTTTGTGTCTATTAAGTTTTATTCTTTAGAACAATTAGTCTTAAAAATTGGGGTGTATACAATTATGGTTAAACAACTGTTAGAGTATTGTACTGTGTTACAGAGTCTACATTTTTCTTTAAAAACTAAATTTGGTAAGAAAAAAGTGTCAAGGTAATTGTGAAATGGTTTCTAGTTGTATATTAAATGTGTTCATATTTTTCAGGTATACAAGTTTTAAAGCAAGGAATTTATCAACCTGCTATTCTCCAGATAAACTTGTCTGTAATGGTAATTTTAAGCTTATAAAGAGTAAATTTAATTGGGGATTTATTTCTATCATTTAATGTTCTATTATGGGACATATTATCAGTAAGGTATATGTAAAATGGGTTACTTATTTCACTGAGATAAAAATTTAAATGTAAATATATATCTAAGAGTTAGTGACAGCCTGATTTGTTTAAAGGTTCATATTGTAAAAGATAAAAGCATTTTGCTACACAAAAGAAAAGCTAAAAGCTCTCTCAGCCTTTCTTTGATTGATTCCTGTTTTGGATATAATGTTAGACTGTGTTAACTAATGTTCATATGGACCTAGAAATCAATATATGTAAACTTCTTAAATTGACATTTAAGAAAGAGTATAATGCATTATAGCAAAAATGGGACAACAATGACTGAGATTGGGGTCCCTAACTTCATGACTGTAGCATGCCTGGTGCCTGGAAGTGTTCCTGTGTAGGAGCACAAGATGCCTAACTGCTGTGGCAGTTACCTCCCTGGGGAGGCTCTGTACAGGAGTCCTATCAGCTCTTACATTGATATCAGGCACACAGCTCCTGGGCAGAAAGAAATTGTTTTGCTAGATAACCAGTGTTTCATCAGTTCCCTTCTCTAGTACCTGCCCACCTTACAGTAACTTTGGACAGTGGACTTATTTGAGAGCTACACAGAGTTCCTAACATTGTACTTTGCAGTTGTGGGAAAAAGTTGCATAGATGCTCTAGTCTCTGTAACTCTCCTGAAAACAAAGAATAATGCTTACATAGTCTTTAAAATAATAAGACATGTATAAAGATTGCTAACATAACTCTTTAGGTCTGCATTTCCATCAGAGAATAGAGCTCCATCTGATCTCAGCTTAATCTTCACAATCTGTGTTTATAAACCTTTATTTTCTAATACTCCTTTGACCCTCACTGAACTTGAAAATTTGGTCATGCTGGTCATGGCAAAAGGGGCGAAAATTAGTTGTAGGATTAGAACACTTAAAATCTGTAAAGAGTCACGCCTTACCTGAGATAAGGCTCTGCCTCCCACCTTACTGCATGTTAGAGTGACTCCAAGATAAGTCAGACTTCAGCTTATTTAAAGTTATAATCAAAATATTGGTTTTGTTGTAAAATTACTATGATCTCAAATAGGGAATATAATGTGGTTCTCAGTCAAAATTCAAGATAGCTATTATAAAAGCAGAATATATTTTTACTCTTGCTAATTTCATTTTGTGAAACTGTTACCTGTTAATGTTTTGCAGAAGTAGCTGCTTCAAGAACAGGCAACCTAGGTAACTTGTGATAATAAGCCATCACCTAACAGATAGTGGTAACAGATACCAGAACAGATAGTAGTAACTTCCAGTACTAATGCAGACTCCAGTTAGATAAAAGGGTAAATAACTGTAAAGTCATGAACATTAAAGTTAAAGCCCAGTACTCTCACTTTATGACTGGTGAAACTGGCTTGCTGGATGATTAAGATCAAACTTAGA
Source organism: Sciurus carolinensis (assembly GCF_902686445.1). Taxonomy (NCBI): domain Eukaryota; kingdom Metazoa; phylum Chordata; class Mammalia; order Rodentia; family Sciuridae; genus Sciurus; species Sciurus carolinensis. The sequence continues at coordinate 279,605 of NW_025920197.1, read as the reverse complement.
GATTGGAATTAAATACAGAAGGCAAGATAGGCCAGTATTTGGATCTTTTGTCCTCAGTCAGCCTGAACCCACGAACAAGAGAACTTCTCTAAGGAGCTTTGCAACTCTGTGTCACACAACCTCCTGATCAAGGAGATTGTTGAGACTAGAGGATGAGAATCGCTCAGTGCATCTGCTGCAGAGGAGGGTCATGGAAAAAGGGAGACACCCCTTAATGCTTCCAAAGGAAGTCACCTCATCAAGGAGACCCTGCCTAACCAATGGTACTGGAGGAGCTAAGAAGCTGCTCTTCAGTTCTCTATGAGTGGCCCCTGTGGGAAATCAGCTGACTCCTTAACAAGACAGGAACCAGGTCAATTTGACCAGCTTGATCTTAGACACCCAGCAAAACAGTTAAAACCAAAATATAGCCATTCTTGGGCATTTAAGAGAAATAATAATTAAATGTAACTTAAGATGTACACTTGTGTTAGTCCACTAGAATAAAGACTGGAAGCTACAAATGAAAGAAAGATTCTTCAGCAAATGTGCCTGATAACTATCAAGAGAAACTGCCAGAGTCAGAAGTTTTTAGTCCGTTTAAGGCCTGCAGACCTTCCTAAGCTACACAGGTAGACTTAATCTATGTTTCCTCGTATGATTACCTAGCCCTAAGTAACAGAAGTATAGAGCTCTCTACTAAACACAGGTTATACCAATAAAGGGATATTTTACAAAATCAGATGACTTAAGTAGCTTAACTATATTTTTTGGGATATCTATGACATTAAGAGTTAAATGTTGTGTTTACATTCCTGATAACCTGGACAATGTTAAAGTTCCCAAATAAAGGCCTTGTCCTTTCCAGCCTTTGCTAGGCCTAGTTATGGGAACAATTTCTCAATTCTTCCACCTACTGGTGAGAGATTGACTTCTGTCATTTTCATGATACTCAGTGGTATGCTCCAGATGCTGCAACATTTACTTTGTACTAATTTCATTTCAGTACTCATGTCTTTTTGTTCTTCTATCATAGAAGCACCCACCCCCAGATGACTTTACAACCTGCTCTTCCCCAACCAGACTTCTACCTTGGACCCCTCGGTTGACCCGATTTTTAAAAAAGGAACTCCAAACTGCTTGCCCCTCACTGCCCCCTTTCAGCTTCGAAGCAGCCAGAACGACCGACGCCCCCTTTTCCTTAAAGCAGTTGGGAGCTCCTATAGCTAAAGGGGGGGAGAGAACTGAAGAACAAAGGAGGCTTTAACCTGTGAAAGATGTGGGGTGCGCTCACTTCTTGGGACTTTTGGAATATCAGCCATGGCCCCCTTCTCCCTGCCGGGAGAAGTTTGTATTATTCCCTTTAAACAATCCAAACTATGGTCCTTACTCAACAGTACCAAATGATTAAGCAAACTGATAACCAAGGCAGGATGGACAAATGGATAAAAGATTCTATCCATGATAAAGAAAAAGGGGGGGAATGAAAAGACCCCTGTCCCACCAGCTCAGGCCTATTTTAAGAGAAAAAGAAAAATTATTAACGGGGCATGTTAAAGGAATTTATCTGAAGATTTAGCTAAGAAAGAGGCAGGATAATTGGGAAAGTCAGAGCATGTCTGAACTAACAGGAGCTGATAAGAAGGAACTATAAAACTGTCCTGTAAAACTTCTGATACCAGATTCCTGACCAAGGACAGAGTAAATAGGATGAGATAACAAAGGACTGTAAATGAAAAAGTAAAATTATGGCTTGTGAAGCGTGTTATCCTAAGTTCTGAGCCGCTCTGACCCCCCCCAGGAAGGCTATCCTTAACAAGGTTCCTTCTCGGGTCAGCTCCCCTAGCCTTCACAGATAAGGTGAGAGAAGTCTGAGTTTATACATTCTTTACCATTTTTTACGACCCGTGCTGCGGGCAATTAGGGAAAGCCTGTGTTTATGCAGGTGCGGAAGAGAGAGGCTGCGGGCAATTTGGGGAAGCCTGTGTCTCCGCCTGTGTCTCTATCTTTCATCCCCCTCTCCAGTTAAAGTAAATTTATGGCTTCTCCAAGAATGTCTAAATGCTGGATTCAAAATAACCAATAAGAAATCTGTTGCTTACCGCGCGTGAAAGCTGCCCCTTTACCCTATAAAAAAACCTGTACCCCAAAGCCCAGTGTGCCAGTTCACCGAAGCTCTGGCTGAGGTTTTACTGAGCACCCGCAGGCGCCTGTGTAATCAATAAACTGCCTCTTGCTTTTGCAGCCAGGGATCACGTGAGTTCTTCCTTGGACAGGGGGTCTGAGGGTCTTTCAAAGGAAGTCAAACTCACCATTAGAATTAGAACACATAAGATTTGTGAGAGGCCACACCTTACCTCAGATAAGGCTCTGCCTCCCACCTAAATGCAAGTTAGAGTGACTCCAAAATAAGCCAGACTTCTGCTTATTTAAAGTTATAGTCAAGTCAGCAAAGTGAGGATCTACTTGAAAGAAAAATCCAGTCAAAGGAGAAACCAAACCAAGTTGAAAACCAAAAATAAGCCTAAATGACTGGGAATACAAATCATATCTCAATAATAACCCTGAACATTAATGACCTAAACTCATAAGTCAAAAGACATAGACTGGCAGAATGGATTAAAAAGAAAGACCCCACAATATGCTGCCTTCAACAGACTCATCTCAGAAAAAGACATCCACAGACTAAAGGTGAAAGGATGGGAAAAAAACCTACAGACTCAGTAAAAAAGCAGGGGTTTCCATTCTTATTTTAGATAAAGCAGAATCCAAGCAAAAGTTAGTCAGAAGGGATAAAGAAGGACATTTCATACTGCTTAAGGGAATCATAAATCAGGAAGACATAACGATGGTAAATATTTATGCCCCAAAAAGTGGTGTGTCCATGTACATCGAACAAATTCTTCTCAATTCCAGGAATCAAATAGACCACAACACAATAATTCTGGGTGACTTTAACACACCTCTGTCACCACTGGATAGATCTTCCAAACAAAAACCAAACAAAGAAACCATAGAACTCAAAACACAATCAATAACCTAGACTTAATAGACATGTATAGAATATTCCATCCATCAATGAGTGAATTCACTTTCTTCTCAGCAGCACATGGAATCTTCTCTAAAATAGACCATATGTTATGCCACAAAGCAGCCCTTACTAAATGCAAAAAAAAAAAAAGGTTACTGCTTTTGTTCTATCAGATCATATTGGAATGAAATTAGAAATCAATGACAAAATAAAAAACAGAAAATACTCCAGCACCTGGAGAGTAAATAATATGCTATTGAATGAAGCATGAATAACAGATAATGTCAGGGAGGAGATAAAAAAATTCTTAGAGGTAAATGAGAATGATGATACAACATATCAAAATTTTCATAGTGGAACACTATGAAAGCACTACTAAGAGGAAAATTTATTGCATGGAGCACATTCAAGAAAAGAATAAAAAGTCAATAACTTAATGACCTAACATTACAGCTCAAAGTCCTAGGAAAAGAAGAACAGAATAATAGCAAAAGGAAATAATTAAAATCAGAGCTGAAATCAATAAAATTGAAACAGAAGAAACAATCCAAAAAATTGACATAACAAAAAGTTGGTTCTTTGAAAAAGTAAGCAAAATAGACAAACCCTTAGCCACAATAACAAGGAGAAGAGGAGAGAAAACTCATATTAATAAAATTCATGATTAAAAAGGAAATATCACGACAGACAACACTGAGATACAGAACATAATGAGAAGCTACTTTGCAAAACTGTATTCCAACAAAATAGAAACTACTGAAGACATTGACAAATTTGTAGAGACATGTGCTCCTCCCAAACTGAGCCAGGAGGACATACACAATTTAAACAGATCAATATCGACCAATGAAATAAAAGAAGTCATCAGAAGCCTACCATCAAGAAAAGCCAGGACCAGATGGATTCTCAGGCAAGATCTTCAAAGAAGAACTCATTCTAATACTTCTCAAAGTATTCCAGGAAGTAGAAAATGAGGGAACCCTACCAAACTCATTCTATGAAGCAAATATCACCCTCATACCCAAACCAGGCAAAGATACATCAAGGAAAGAAAATTTTAGACCAATATCCTTGATTAATATAGGTGCAAAGATCCTTAACAAAATACTGGCAAACTGTATCCAAAAGCATATTAAGAAAATTGTGCACCATGATCAAGTGGGGTTCATCCCTGGAATGGAAGGATGGTTTAACATCTATAAATCAATAAACATTATCCATCATGTCAATATACTTAAGGATGAGCATCATATGGTTATTCATATAATCATATGAGAATCATATGAATAGGAAAAGAGGAACTTAAGCTGTCACTATTTGCTGATGACATGATTCTATATTTAGAGGATCAAAAAAAGTCCTCCAGAAAACTTGTAGACCTCATGAATGAATTCAGCAAATTATCACCAAAATAAAATCAACATGCATAAATCTAAAGCATTTTTATACACAAGTGATTAAACATCTGAAAGGGAAATGAGGAAAACAACTGCATTTGCAATAGCCTCAAAAAAATAAAATACTTGGGAATTAAACTAACCAAAGAGGTAAAAGATCTCTACAATGAAAACTACAAAACATTAAAGAAAGAAATTGAGGAACACCTTAGAAGATGGAAAGATCACCCATGTTCTTGGATAGGCAGAATTAATATTGTCAAAATGGCCATACATTCAAAGGCACTAAAATTCCAACTAAAATTCCTATGACATTTCTCATGGGAACAGAAAAAGCATTCATGAAATTCATCTGGAAGAACGAAAGACTCAGAATAACCAAAGTAATCCTGGGCAGAAAGAGTGATGCTGGAGGTATCACTATACCAGATCTTAAAGTCTACTATAGGGCAATACTAACAAAAATGGCAAGATATTGGCACCAAAATAGACAGGTAGACCAATGGTAAAGTTTGGAAGACATGGAGACATACCCACATAAGTACAGTAACCCCATACTAGACAAGGGTGCTAGAACTTACAATGGAGAAAATATAGCCTCTTCAACAAATGGTGCTGGGAAAACTGGAAATCCATATGCAGTAAAATGAAACTAAACCCCTATCTCTCACACTGTGCAAAACTCAATTCAAAATGGATCAAGGATCTACAAATTGGACCTGAGACCCTTCACCAAATAGAATAAAAAGTAGGCCCAAATCTCCATCATGTTTGCATAGGACCAGACTTCCTTAACAAGATACCCTTAGTGCAAGAAATAAAAGCAAGAATCAATAAATGGGATAGATTCAAACTAAAAAGTTTTTTTCTCAGCACAGAAAACAATTAACAATGTGAAAAGAGACCCTAGAGAATGGAAGAAAATCTTTTTCACACACACTTCAGACAGAGAACTAATCTCCAAAGTTTATAAGGAACTTAAAAAACTTTACACCCAAAATACCAAGAACTCAATCAATAAATGGCCTAAGGATATGGGCATACACATCACAGAAGAAGATATACAGGTGATCAACAAATATATGAAAAAGTGCTCAGCATCCCTCATAATTAGAGAAATGCAAATTAAAACCCCCCTAAGATTTCATCTAACTCCTATTAGAATGGCTATTATGAAGAACACAAGCAATAATAAGTGTTGGCATGGATGTGGGGGAAAACTCATGTTCATACATTGCTATTGGAGTTGCAAATTGGTATAGCCACTCTGGAAAGCAGTATGGAGATTCCTCAGAAAGGTTGGAATGGAACCACCATTTGACCCAGCTCTCCCTGGGTTTATACCCAAAGGACTTCAAATCAGCATACTACAGTGATGCAGTCACATCAATGTTCATAGCAGCTCAGTTCACATTAGCTAGATTGTGGAACCAACCTAGATGTTCTTCAATTGATGAATGGATAAAGAAACTGTGGTATATATATATATATATATATATATATATATATATATATATATATATACATATACAATGGAATATTACTCAGCTATAAAGAACAGTAAAATTATGGCATTTGCTGGTAAATGGATGAAGTTGAAAAATATGCTAAGTGAAATAAGCCAAGCCCAAAAAACCAAAGGCTGATTGTTTTCTCTGATAAGTGCATGGCAATATATATCAATGGTGGGTAGCAGGGGGAAGAGAAGAATGAAGAAACTTTGGAGGGTGTAGAGGAAAAGGGGGTGAGAGGGGGTGGTGATAAAAAATCAGTGGAATGAAACATTATTACCCTATATATATGTATGATTACATGAATGGTGCGAATATACATTGTGTACAGCCTTAGAAATGAAAAATTGAACCCCATTTGTGTACAATGAATCAAAGTGTGTCTGTAAAAATAAAAAAAATATTAAAAAAATAAAGTTATAGTCAGAGGATTGGTCTTCTTGTGGAATTACTGTGATCTCAAAAGGGGATATATTGTAGAGCCAAAATGCTCAGCCAAAATTCAAGATAGCTTTTATACAAGCTGAATGTATTTTTACTTTTGCTAATTTCATTTTGTAAAACTGTTACTGGTTAATGTGTGCAGAGGTACTGCTTCAAGAACACACAACCTAGGTAAATTGTGATAATAAGCCATCAACTACAGAACAGATAGTATATAATGGTAAATTCCAGTACTAATACAGACTCCAGTTAAAAAGAAAGGGTAAATAACTGTAATGTTATAGACACTGATGTTAAAGCCCATTACTCTTACTCTATGACTGGTGAGACTGGCTTCCTCGATATTTAAGATCAAACTTAGAGATTGACATTAAATACAGCAGTCAAGAAAAACCAGTATTTGACTCTTGTCCTCAAAGTCAGCCTGAATCCAGGGAACAAGAGGACTTCTCTGTGGGTCTTTGCAACTCTGGGTCACACGAATTCTCAATCAAGAAAATTCATGAGACCACTGGAGGATAGAAAGTCAATCAGTGCACTTGCTACAGAGGAGGATCATTGGAAAAGGGAGACATCCCTGATGCTTCCAAGGAAAGCCATCTCATCAAGGAGACCCTATCTAGCAAATGGCACTAAAGGACCTAAGAAGCTGCTCTCAAGTTCCCCACGAGTGACCCCTGTGGGAGTTCAGCTAACTCTTAACAATACAGGAATAAGTCAATTTGATCAGTTTTATCATAAACATCTAGAAAAGCAGCCAAAACCAAAACATTCTTGGGCATTTAAAAGAAACAATAGTTAAATGTAACTTATAAAATACACTTGTGTTAGCCTACTAGAATAAGTAAAGTTTGGAAGTTACAAAAAAGAGATTCTTAGGCAAATGTGCCTGATAACTATCAAGAGAAACTGCCAGAGTCAGAAATTTTTAGTCAGTTTAAGGTCTACAGACCTTCCTAAGCTATGCAGGTAGGCTTAATTTATGTTTGCTAGTATGATTATCTAGCCATAAGTAACTGAAATATAGAGATCTCTACTAAACACAGATTATACCAATAAAAGGATATTTTACAAAGTCAGATGACACAAAGTAGTTTAGTTATATTTTCTGGGGACATAAATGACATTAAGAGTTAAATGTGCTGTTAACATTCCTGATAACTTGAACAATGTTAACAATGATAACAAGGTCACATAAAGACCTTGTTCTCTCCAGCCTTTGTTAGGCCTTGCTATGGGAAAAATTTCTCAGTTCTTCCACCTCCTAGTGAGGGATTATTGACTCCTGTCATCTTCATGACATGTTCCAGATACTGCAAAATTTATTTTGTTTTAATCTCATTTCAATACTCACATCTTTTGTTTCTCTCTCATAGAAGCACCCACCACCAGATTACTTTGAAACCTGCTCTTCCCCAACCAGACTTCTACCTTGTACCCCTCCATTGACCCAGTTTCTAAAAGGGAACTCCAAACTGCTTGCCCCACTTTGCCCCCTTCAAACTCAAAGGAGTTAGAGAAGTCATCACTCCCTTTTCTTACAGCAGTAAAGAGTTTCTAAAGAAAATGGGGGAAACAAAGCCAGAATTGTGGACAGACAGTTAGTGTAGAAAGAGGGAATCAAGTCAAATGGAGAAAATGGAGGCCAAGAAAGTCATCTGCCTCTGGAAGTTGGAAACTGCCCCTGGGTGAATGGAATATCAAGGATCTGTAGAGCCCATTGATTACCAGACTTACCTGATTGAATCACTTTTCCCTTCCCCTGCCCATTCACTTCTCACTTTGTGCATCTTCCTGCACAACCAGGTCTAGTCACATAGACAGAAAGGGGAGACAAGGGGGAAAGAACTGGAGAAAAAAGAGACCTTAACCTATAAAGGATGTAGGGTGTGCTTGCTTCTTGGAACTTTAAAACATCAGCCATGGCCCCCTTCTCCCTCCTGGGAGAAGTCTTATGTTATTACCTTTAAATAGAACCTACTTAATATGCTAAATCCTACTATAATGTTAGGTTTACCCTGCATACTCTTTTTTCTAATACTTGCAGTTATAAAATGTTTGTGGTCCACTTTCAACAAAAGAATCACAAGGGTTCAGGTCAATCAAGTCCTCCTGAAGGAATTCCTTGTCCAAATTAATAAAAATAGGGGAAATGTTGGGAGAAATCCTAGATCTTGGCTGGCAACAGTAAATGTCCCAATGTATAAGGAAAACTTGCAGGGAGGAGTGCTCTGCTTTTCCCACCTAGGAAAGTATAAAACTGCCCCATGTTGACTCAGTGTTACCAAGGGAACTCGTATAGGAACCTGGTGGTCTGATTCCCCATGGCACATTGTGATTGGGCTGAAAGCTATAAAATGTATGACTGTTCCCACAGTTATTGAGTTTGCAGGCTGCTCACCACAGACCTACTTCCACCCAACTCCCCAAGTCTGGGGGTCTTGACTCCACATCCTTACCAACTTCAGAGCTAACCTGGCACAACTACACTATGTGTCTATGGAGGAAGCTCTTTCTACCAATGAAATTTGCCTAGAAACTTAAAAAAGAAAGAAAAAAGGTATTTGCTTTTGTGAAAGGGCAAGTTGAAGAAACTGCTCAACTCAGTCAATTCTATAGAGAACTGTACAAAAGCAACTATTTAAAAGCAATTCTTATTATTTGAATTGGACCAGTGCTTTTTTTCTTCCATTTGGTATTTACCTAACAGTTTAAAAAGCATTCATTAAACAGATAAACATATAAATATGTGCACATACACATTTTCATGAATTTTATATACAGTTATATATACTACATAAATAATATGAAATACCAATGTATGTCTGTACATACATAACATATATAGTGTATAATAAAACACAAGATGTATTTTTTACATTTGTTTGTATGGTGATCATCCAATTGTGGTATCCTGGTTTATAACAGAAAATATGAGTGTATTTTTGTAAAACTGGTATAATTAAACATCTACACTCTAATCTAATTGATATGGATTATAAATTGCATGGTTTCCTCATTTTGGGAAACTAATAACCTCATACTAGATTTTACTTAGTTTCACTTGGTACATTTCAAGATGTTATGTCATAATTACGTTAAATTTTGTTTTTCTGGATGACAAAAATGTTCTAAAAGATAATTTTAAGGAATCATCAGGAAAATCAGTTATATACATTTATATAGAGAAATTATCTTACTTTTATTACTTTATTTCTCATGAAAAAATAATATTTAATAAATAATAAAAACAAAAAAAATTAAGAATCTTATTCACAAAAGTATGGAAATAAAAGTGGCAAGATTTTATATCTTACTGGTAACATAAACCATAATTATGATTCAATGAAATCTTATTATATTTCAGTCAAATGAAGTTTTTTTGTGTTAACAAACATTTGTGCTTATGAGATTGACCAAATTTCAAGGACTTCCTGTGCATAATAATTAAGGTCTGATTTTATTAGTCCAGTAAATCACTCATTTTAAATATGTGTGTTGATTCACATTTTTTAGACTAGAATTTATCAAACAACTTCATTAATTCAAACTATATGCAATTATATGATATTATTCTGTGTTTTGTTTTGTTTTTCTCTATGGTAAAACCATTATAGCCTTTCATTCACCTTCAATTTCTTTAATCACAACAAAGCTTTTAATACTAAATTTAGTCAAATTGTGCAGATTATTGTTTAAATAACACTTGTCAAGTTATCATATACAGTACAAAATAAAGTTATTATGTTTATAATTAAATGACATCTTTTATTTTAAAGTCTACTGTAGATTTCTACTTTCCCTATCATTAACACTATTCACCTAATATGTAAATTTATCCAACGTAAATTTAATTTTAAAAATTCACAAGCAGCAGAAATCCTAGTAGAAATAAAGTGGATGCACCTACAATATTGATAAAAGTACATCATTGTTATGTCAGTGACAAATTGAAATGAAAGAAAATGGGGAATTTAATGAGAATGTGTTTGTTCATACTAACAAAAACATTTACTGAATGTTGCCATTTTCATTAATAACTTTTAAATGGTTTTTATGATCAACTTGGGTAATCTTTAGAACATCACATGTAGTAGATATAGACACTATTTTATTTTACATTTTCAAGATGAGTAACTCACTTCATATTGACAGAAGTAAAATATAGATTATAGATTTGAATACAGTTAGAAAATTAGCTGTATAGTTACTAACCCTAGCCAGGTCAGAAATGAATATTGTCAAGAAAGTCACTTATTTGAATATATATCTTTGTGACTTTCTTTAAATCAAATATATTTGTATTGTCAGTAGAATTGCTTACATACCTTTTTTATTTCATGAAAGATCTCTAAAATTATATCCAAATTTTAAAATTATTTTGGGTGCTTATAGAATTAATTAAATTGGGAAATAATTATTTAAATTATATGACCAAACTACGTTATGTAAGAACACAGAAAATGCTATAAATGTTCCATCTGTTTTTTTTTCAATATCCTATAAATTGAAGACATTCTGTTACACCATAGAATCTTGTGGTGCATACCTCACTATTACAAGACCCATACACTCTATAAATCAGGCCTATTTGAACAATAATATTAACTTTATTTGCTATAAGCTAGGTTATTTGATATCTTGCACACTAATATTGGCAGAACTGATAGCAGAAGCAGCCTCTCTCCTGGTCTTCCAAAAGGATGGACTCAAAGAAAAGATTATCCTAGTGTCCTATCTGCTCCTTGAAGGCATATGAAAAGTGTCTCTGAGAAAAAATAAGCTGTGTAGAATGCACTTGTGGGAATGAGAGGGAGAAGCATGATTTTCTACTCTATAAGCTGTAAAGACTTGTCTCTTTCTCTTGTCCAGGAATGTGGAAGTTTCTCAGAGTATAAAGTTCTAGGATATTTCTAGGAAGCCAGAGTCCTTGCAGTCTGCTGATTCTCACACGTAAAATTCCAGTGTTCCATATTTGGAATGTGAATACCAAATCCATAGGGGCATTGGACTAATAAGGATGGAACAAATCACTTTCAACAGCAAAAATATGATTCCCTGAACAAAGTGGAATGCCAAATACCTTGGATGTTTACAAAATCTAACGTGAGCCATCAAGGTAGTGTTGCCAAAAGAACAATAAATAATTACACTTGAATTTAGAGTCAGCTTGGAAAGAGAAATTGGAAAGCAATATCAAGGTGATTTTATGAAAGTTGAAGTTAAATGGTGTTGTCAGCTCAGTCAGTTTGAAATGCACATCCTTTGTAATTGTAAGAAACAAAAATGAATTGATGTTTTCTGAAATAGAAGTTTTAGTCTAAAGTTGAAGACAGAATCTGTAACTGATATGGCAACATCTTTAGAGTCTGACTTGTCCATCAGTTTTATTCTACCACCTCACTAGAATATCATTTTGTCTTCAAACAAGCCCTTTTTCTTCTATCCATTTTCTTTTTCCATGTCACCTGTTCTTGCCCCCTTTATATAAAAATATTCCTATTTTTTTCTTTCAAAAAATCCTGCCAACATTATTGTAGTTATCCATTTAAATTGTTGCAAAAGAATTTCAGCTTGATTCGACTCATCTTTTTTGAGAAAAATCTTGGTCCTAGGTTTTGGGTCACTAAACAATATGTTTTTTCAAATGTGCTCTCAAAAATACCCAAATCTGATCAGTCACTGAAAGTAAGGAATTTACATGGTTCAAACACTTATTCATGCACACAAACAAGCAAACAAATAATCATTGAAATTTTGTGTCAAGTGTGTGTATAGGCAATAAAATAGTAAAGTAAAACCAAAATATTTCAATGCCTCCATGAAGCATAAATTAGAAACCCATAAAATCATAGAAAATAAATATATTGAAATTTATGTGGTAGGGGTTACAGAAAAATATTTGATAAAGTACAGGCATTATTATTGTAAATAGGGTAGAAAGGGAAATATTTATTGGAAAGCTAATAATTATAGGAATAAATAATTATAGGAAGCAAGCAAGCAAGTCATGGAAATACAAGGCAGAAAAGTCTTCAAGGAAGAGGGAAGATGAGTACATAAGTTTCTGATAGAATGTTGCCAATGTTCAGAAAACAGAAGTCCTTGGTGGCTAAAGGAAGCTGAACCTTCATGTGGTACATAAGATCAATATTTTGTAAACTATCATGGGCTTTTTGTTGTGCTTTTAATCTGAGTCATATAAACAACAATTGTGATAACTTTTATTGGAGGTCTCAAATAATTTGTGTTTGGTTATAGTAGATTTCTACTATAAATACTCTACTGTAAATAAAATCCATGGGTTCTAGATACAAAAGATAAAATTATTCTGTTTATTGCAGTAATTTAAGTGGGAGATTGACTAGGTCAGAACAATGAGAAGTGGTTAAACATGTTTTAAAGTCATATTTTGCTGATGATTATATACATATATCATGTCAAAGAAAGAATATACTAAATGATTCCCTTAAGGAGGATGTTGGCCCCTGCAATTGGTAGATAAGTATTGCTATGAACTTCAGTGGCAGAAACTTGAGAGAAGCAGGTTTGGAGGCAAAATGATCAGAAAACCCAGTTTTAGTCAGCATATATTTCGAAAATTCAAATGAATATTTAAGAGGGTTTCCATTTAGACTTCTAATAGTAGGTTCATGTAGAAAAAAGAAATTTGGAAGCAATTTTTATATGAATTAGTTTAAGGTCACACAAACTGAAAGTACACAAAAGGAAGGCCAGGCAGCAAAGAGAGGAAGCCCAGTGACTTTGTAGGCCTGCATGAGCAGAGAGCACCAGATTGAATAAGAGTAGGGTACATACAGAGACATCACAGGCCAATGATCTTCATAGCATTAGATTATTATTCTCTTAACCCTGTTTATCTCTTTTGAAATACTGCATAGATACTTTCAGAATCATAATTTAGCTCAAATAAAAAACCTAGAATAAAGATGACTTGTGATTTCTCTTACTACATCTTCCCATTATGTTTGTGTTCAAATGACTCAACTCCATCAATCATTCATCCCATGGACTCTTCTTAATATCTACTGAAATATCATTTAGCAGTCCTTGTTCTTTCTTTCTATTCTCCCTGATATGTAATTTAGAATTCACCTCTTTCCATAAAGAGTCTTAAATCTTTCATTTCCAGTACATTCATCTCTACCAAAAAAAAAAAAAATTCTAATTATCCCCAATGGTTTTATAATGATAACTTGCTGATTCATTCTTATCTTCATGACTGGTGATCCCTTCAAAATGACTTTTTTCCCTTCTTTATCTTTCCTTGACCACTGTTCCATTGTTTTCTCATTGTTGACTCTAATTGAATGATAAAATAGTCATAATTTTTTGTGAAACATGCTTTCATTTTTAGATCCTTTCTACTTCTCCCACTTTAATGAATATTCTTTTACCTCAGTTTCTATTTTCCATATGTCAATCTTCACACCTGTGCTTGGCAGTCACTGGTGGTAACAGCCAAAGAAGCTGCAGCCTAGAGTGTGCTTTCATGCACCACTGTTGTTTTATTCTTCTCCACACGTGCTTACACTCTAGAGTCCCTCAATACAAAGGACTCCCATCAGTAGCAGCATTTTCCACACACAGTTCCTTCCCGGCTAGATCACTGACTAAATCACAATGGTACAACTTGACTTCCCAAGAAATTATTTTAATCTATATTTAAATCATATTGAGTTTTTCAAAAGATGCATAAATATCCTAGAAAATTGGGACTGAAAATGTTTATTATAAAACTTACTCATAGATTTTATATTTGCATGTTTTAGCTTATGCTTTGATTTTATCTAATTGTTCAACATTTCTTATACACTAGAAATATTATCAAAAATATTTCCTGAATATTTTCCAGGAAGCAGAGCATACCATACTCTAGAATACTTAGGGTACTACTTATTAAAATGGTTTGAGTAATAAAGAAACTTAAAATATTATTTCTATTGCTTCTTTCACATAGGGTTACTTTGCATTTAATTAACTAAATATTGAATTAACAATGGAAGCATCCACGTGATGTATTCAAGGTTGTGTTTTGGGGAAACTAACTTTGTAAAATAGTCTAGATAATGTGGCTGCAAGACATGGTCAAATGATAGGAGACTTACTCTTTTTGGCAAATGCAATATTTCATCATGTTAGCAATATAAAAACTCTGAAGACTTCTGCTCACAGAAATCTAACATGATTTAGTCCATGTTCTGAGCCTGTTAATTACAGAAATCCTTCCTAAAAAATTTATACTTATTGACTTTCTCAAAAGAGTGAAACCACCTTCACCAATGCTAGTTAAGGTTGTAAATAAATTAAGGTTTTCTTATGTGAATTTTGTTAATTGTAACATGTGATTCTATCATGTTTAGCAAGTACAATATATTCAATTTGGTTTAGTTATTAAGATCTTTAAAACCTTCTCCCTTCCAGACAAAAATATTGTGTAGAATATATGAAATAATAAATCAAATAAGTGACTAAACTCCTCAGACCTGATTTTTAAATATCCTGTTATATATTTTATTTTTAAGGATAACAAGACACATGCTATTAATTGGCCCATTATTTTCACAAATACACATAAATATATGTTGTATTATATTTATTATTACACAGTGGAATATTTAATTTTGAATTCATACATTAAAATTTCACTACTTTTTACAAAAAGTTGTATGAATATACAAAAGATTCTTAATATTCCAATTACCAATTTCAACAGTAAGTAAATTTTTAAAAATTATATTTATATTATGTATATAATATAAATTATGTATATATACATATACACACACACACACAAACACACACACATACATATATTTTGTGGGGATACTGGTGATTGAAACCAGGGGTGCTTAATCACTGAGCCATATCCCCAGAATTCTTAAATTTTGAGGTAGTGTCTTGCTACATTCCTTAGGGTCTTACTAAGTTGCTGAGGCTAGCTTGAAACTTTTGATGCTCCTGCCTCAGCCCCCTAAGCCATTTGAATTACAGGTATGTGCCACAGAAATAATATATTTTAAAAATTAAAATTTCTGCCTACATGCATTAATATGATCCATTTAGACTTTTGAGAAATTTACAAATGAGTATGTGTAACTAGATTCTAACAGAGTTTCAGATACAAGAGTAGATGTACACTCTCCTTCAGGAGTAAAAGCAAAAGAATGGGTATTAAGGCAGAGTGTGAATTATCTAAGTGAGAAAAGAATAGAGGGACATTTTAGATACAGAAATATGCAGGTGTAATTTCATTGGAGCATGAAACAGAATTATGAGTTCAGGGAACTAAATATAATTTCATATTGCTGATATAAGGGATTGTCTTCATATCCACCATTTTGGAGCTTAAACTGATCATTCCAGATGTGAAATTATGTTGGTATCTGGGCAAGGTTAAGTAGCTCACTCTATTATAGGTTTCGGAGAACAATGAAAGGATTTGCATGGAATTCCTATTGATCAATTTACATTTTGTGTGATTCCGGTGTAGGAAGGTAATTAGAGGTGAACACTACAATAGTTTAAATTAAGGCTGTGTGTACAGTGATGAGAAGGAGAGGATAAAGTATGAGTACATAAAGGTGAGGAGTCATAGCTTGGTTGCTTGGATTTAAATAATCATAAAATAAAATTATGTAAGATTCTCAGGATTCCAATTTACTCAAGTTTTTGGTGAATTTTCCCTAAATAGAAAGCCTTTTGGAAGCACAGGAGGGAACAGACCCAAGGAGAAAAGTCATCATCTAAGAAAATTGTCAATAATTAGTAGAGGGCTCCACAATGGTGCTACTGCTTAATTGAAGTGAGTGCTAGAAAACCATAGAAAATCAATCCCAGTGATTCAAGTTGAATGG